>NC_064288.1:12784462-12828775 GCF_019186545.1 Solanum stenotomum | reverse complement strand
CGAGGACAATAGTCATGAGTTTCTTTTCAGTATTTTTAGTCTTTAGTTTCAGTTTTGCTAGATCTAGTTGGGGCATGTCCCAACATTTCTAGTCAGTTTAGAGGCTTATTTCAGACATAGTTAGATTCAGCTTAGTATTTGAGTTTGATAACTTCTTTGTATTAAACTCTCAGATTTGATATATTCAGTTATAGTATATGGGTATTCCCCATCTTTTCAGCTTTATTTATGATTTAGCTTCCGCATCAGTTTATTTTCTTTAGTATGCTCATGATCATGCCAGCAGGGTTAGCTTGGGATCACTTGTGGTCCTAGGTCCCGTGTCCGCGTCTTGGGGGTAGCTCGGGGCGTGACACCGTGGGTGGAGCTGTAGGTCCAATCCCTAAAATTAGACTCTTAGAACCCAAACCAAGGTTCACCATCACGAGCCGTGGGTCCAACCATGGTCCATCAGTGAGGTCTCGTGGATGGTGACCTGTGAGCTAGTTTGGTGGTTAAGTTTAGGGGCACTTTGGGGTTTTTCAATTTTAATTAATATTTAGTGATGTCGTTTTAGACTAATTTGGACCACCTATATAAGGATTTAAAACCCCTTAATTAAGACATTCAACTCATTATTCATAAAACTCAAATCAATTCCCAAAACTTCATCCTCTCTACAAAGTTTTCTCACTATAAAACTTAAAGAAGAAGAAGAAGAAAGTGAGAGCTAGGGTTCAAGAAGAAAGGATATTCACATCAAATTCATAGGGCTAGGGCTTTGTGATTGAGGTAAGATGGTTTTCATCCATGGGTAGCTTTCACCTATGGATCTCTCTCAAAATATTCAAATTTCAAATAGTAAAATTCCCCAAATTAGCTAGAGTTTTCTTCATTCACATGGGTTCTTTGTTCCAATGATTTTAATGGTTTAATTATGTCTAAATATGTATGAATTGATGATCTACAATGTTTTTATGATGATTCCTTTATAAACCCATGCAAACCCCCATATTTCTCCAAATTGTGATCTTATAGGTTGGGTTTTTTTTTTTGTGAAAAAAGGCGGTTTTATGATCTAATGTATGAATCGATAGAATTACATGAAATTATGATGCAATCCCTATATAATGCTTAAATTCTAGATTTGGTGATTGATGATGGTTTTGAACCTTGGAAGGGCAAAGTGTGAATTTNATTTCTCCAAATTGTGATCTCATAGGTTGGGTTTTTTATTGTGAAAAAAGGGGGTTTTATGATCTAATGTATGAATCAATAGAATTACATGAAATTATGATGCGATCCCTATATAATGCTTAAATTCTAGATTTGGTGATTGATGATGGTTTTGAACCTTGGAAGGGCAAAGTGTGAATTTATGCATGATCTTATAAACCATATGTAAATGCTTTAAGGTGCTTTGTGAGTAAAGTGCCAATGTTAATTGTGTTGTTGTGTTGTTGAAAGGTTATTCTCATGAAACAGTTACAACCATGATGTGAAAGGTTTTCCCACGTAGAAATGATTCTTAGGTTGAATGACTATTCACACCCAACTGAATCAATAAATAAGAGTTATCCTAATGAACTAACTTGGATGGATTGTCAAGGACATTATTTCATGAGACATGAATTAAGTAAGAATTAATAAGTATTCCGTGGGAATTATGCTTAGCACCGAGTGAATATTGACAATTCGATAAACTATGTGCCCCCATAGGTTATATAGCTAGTAGATCCACCTAAGCTAAGAGTTCATGGTTCTACCTTAGGCAAGTAGAACAATCCTTTTCGGTGTGGGAGACACAGAGTGATCATGTTTTAGCTCACATGGTTTCTATGTCGGTTAAGGCTATTTTTCTCACAATAAGAACACGACTAATGAACTATGGTTACTCTTGAAGCTTTGTATATGAATTCAAAGGTTTTAAAGGTGATATTGACTTATGTTGTCCATGATTATGACTTATGACTTCTAATGTCTTATATGATGTGCAAACATGGAAAATTGCATGCTTTCAAATGAAATGTCCCTTTTTGCATATTTTTAATATTTTTATGCATGGCTACCATACTTAGTGCATTTTTGTGCTAACCCCTACTTTTCCTACATTTTCCCAAGTGTAGGATCCGGTTCTCGAGTTGATCATTATAGTGGCTGAAGCTTGGACTTGTGTATCTTCCAAGCTTGTTGGTGTGTCCTCATGGTTCGAGGATGAGTTTTTCCTATATTGAAGTTCCTTTCATGTACTTTCCCTTTTCGGACATGTTGTATGAGCTTAGCCCTATTTCATTCAAGTATTATAATATATGGCTATATTGAGACAAGTCTAGACTTCCGCTTTCTTTTATGAAAAACTTTTAAGACTTGAAATGCGTTTTACTCTTTATTATTTTAGTACTTTATGTTATGATATTCTAGGTGGCTTACATGGAGCCTTTCGGGGTTCTATGTGCCTTGTTACATCTAAGGGATACCCCTGGGTCGTGACATTAGTGGGCGAGTGTTTCTTAATTTTATCTAGTATTCATAAGTTAGTATAGTATGTGTGAAACTGTATCGATATCTGTGTTTAGTAATAGACACTAAGCTTGAATTTGAGATGAGTGTCGTGATCAAAAGAATGGCAACATGAGGGTGATGATGTTAGTTTTGAGATCTGATTTGATAAACTTGGCATAGAGTAGGTGAGGAATTAAGTTGTTAGCTGCAATGAATATGAGTGGTGTAAATGTGAGATTCTTACTTTTAGATGAGAGAACTGAAGTATGACTAAGTCACTAATTTAACAAGAGTATTAAGAGGTGTACTATAGATCGTATGTAGTTAGATGAAGTTCTAATTAAGTTTATTATTTTCATGTATGCCTAGATAGCATAATTGAGTTGTCAATGTGGAGTAGGCTGATGTAAGCACTATTTATCACCCTTAAGAGTTTGGTAGGAATGATTTTATATAGTCAATGACGAGCCTCTTAAATATAGTTCAAAGTTTCCTCCCGATGGGTTGATATGCTCATAGAAGGATGTTATTGAAGAAGTTAGATTATTAACAATCAGATTAAGAGGCCTTGTAAGTCAATGAGAAGAGGTTAAGAGAAGCATCTTATAAAGAGATCTTAGGAGGAGTCTTAGTACCTGCTTATGGAGAGTTCAATATCTATGAGATAAACTTTTCCTGAGTATTAGATTAAGAGGAATGTAGACCAACTTAGAGATGATGAAATAGATCCATAACTTTAAAGTGTCAACTCCAAAACCTAAAGGGAAGATGATGAGGTGAGCAACCAAGTCAAGTGTTGAGAATCAAATAGTGATGTGTTCAGAAAGAGTTGTAGTGTTATATTCATCCATTCATACTCTAGCGTATTCCTCAAAGTTCAGTCATTACAACGTCATGATGATGTTCCTTATTTCAGAATTATGTTCATGACCTATGCTCATACACTTCAGAGAGATTCACATCTATGCTCAGTTTCCAAAATGAGGGGCAAAGACTTTAGCTCATTGATATCACTCTTACTCCATAAAGTTATGGATATCAGCCTCATGATATGAACCTATTCATATAAGAATTCATGTCTCATAGTATGTTCACTCTCACAAATTCATGATTTGATGATGGCTAGCAAAATAATGTTATGTCATGTATATTCTTATATCATAGTTCTCGAATGAATTGTGCTTATGATTTTTCGCTCTAAAGCTCTTTCAGTGATCCTTTTCAGTTTTGGTAGCGATACTGTCAAAAATAGTTGATTGATGATAGAAGGAGAAGATTAATGTTTCTTATGTTGGTAACAATAGTGTGCTTATTCTATCTAAGGTTATAAAAATGGAGGAATGATGAATGAAGTTTTACTATGAGTAATAGTAGGTGAGAGTAGTTAGTTAGTTCCTGATAGTAATGCAATGCGCGAAATTTTGAGATGATGAGAGATTGAGAAATTCTTAGAAGGTTGGTTAGTAGGAGTCCATGGAGTGGTTATAGTAGTTAGCTTGAATGTGCTATTTTTAACATGTGGATAAATGGATTATGCATTAGGTGTTTCTTGACTAAGACCCGAATTTTTGTTGAATGTAGTCGTAAGGAGTAGTATTCATGAGATAAGATTTCCTATAGAGGCATAAAACCTGAAACTTGTGATTTGGAGATTAGGTTTGAACACAGTAAGAGCAGGCAGTTTAACTTAGACCTTGGTAAGAGTAGTCATAAATCCTTGTAGGAGTTATAAGTTGTAGTTAATGAGGTATGGTATTGATAAGAAGGGCATGGTTTAGAGGTGTTTCTAGGCTTGAAAGCTAGAAGTTGTATTGCTTAAGGCATAATAGTCTTATTTTTACTTCATGCCCAGATTCCTTTGATTCATGTAAGATAACTTCAGATAAAGCGTGACTATGTTCAAAACAATATCGTTCTTGACTTATGTGCTATAGAAAGTTACAAACTCTTAGTAGAAATCATATCCACCTATGTTAGTAGGCAAGTTCAGAAGTCAGAAAGATATAAGAGGAAACCGGTTCCATCCTCAGACCAGCCGACATTCTAGGATGAATGATCCTAAGGGGGAGATGTTGTAACATCCTGAAAATTTCTAAGTTAAGATTCAAGTCATTCTTTATTTTTGAATGATGTTGTACCGAGTGATTCTAAATTTATTTAGATGTTAAGGTGACTAAAGTAACCTAGCATAAAAGTTGAGTTGAAAGTTTTCTTTCCAATTG
This sequence comes from Solanum stenotomum, assembly GCF_019186545.1. Lineage (NCBI taxonomy): Eukaryota > Viridiplantae > Streptophyta > Magnoliopsida > Solanales > Solanaceae > Solanum > Solanum stenotomum. The sequence goes on along the minus strand of NC_064288.1, from coordinate 12,824,072 downwards.
GGTTTCACTATGAGATGTTACTTGGGTCAAATTCAAACGACCATATCTTTTAGCACATAGAGAAATAGGTGGCCCATGATCTATCAAATTGAAGGTCTTTGAGTCCTCTTTGCAATGCCATCAAGTTTGCTAAATTTTGAGCTTTTAGTAATAAGGTATGTCCATTTGAGTGAAGCCCTTATAGTTGAGGCCTTTCATCTGTTTAGAAAATGGTATTTTGGTCTTTTCCTTTTTTCCACTTGTCTTAGCATGTTTTCCTGACCCAATTAAGGGCTTAGTCAGATTCTAAATCACCCATTCACGTTCCAAACACTTAGAATTTTAGGGCGAAGTTTCAAGAAGATTTAAACAGGGTTTTCAAGCGTTCATTCAAGGTTTGATGAATTTCGCTAAGAAGAATCATTCTTTCAAGGTATGTGAGGTTTCCCATAGTGATGGACTTGTTTGTCCTCAGGCCAAACATGTAATTCTTCCACTAATTCGTGTATGTAAAGATTCTTGAGTAGTTCTTGAGTTTTAGCTTCATTCATTAATAATAGAGGTTTTGAGTTCTTGAGGTGAGTGTTTTGCGAATAAGTGGTGTTTCTTGATAAAATTTAAGTGAGATTTCAATGAATTTGTGTTGGGTTTATAAATCAAAGAGAGTTTGGAAGAAACCAATCGATTATAGATGAGTTAGGACCCGAAATCGAACAAGAAAATTCGTTGGATTTTTGGGTTTAGGCTGGGGTAATACTCCCCCATAGCGCTAGTAGTGCGCCCCAAAATACCCCCAGTACTCTGGGGGCTAGCGTGATACGCAACTGATGTGCCAGGGTCGCCTGCCCCTTTCCTTCACTGTTCTTCATCCCTTATGTGTTCCTTTGAATCGTTTCTACGTTCTCTGTTTGGAAAAATACTACAATATTGGTATTGGACTAAAATTGCAAAATAGTAAACAACTTATTACAAACACTTTGTCGTGGCAAGCCACTGCCTTGAAAGCAATTTCAGCTCAACTCCGGTGCAAATTGTTGTAGTCGGTTGCTCCTTAAGTGTCACGACCCGAGCCTACACCCTGAACGTGGCCGACACTCGAGAACCATTGCTAATCCCCAAGCGAACCCTCATCCTGGCTGACTATAAGCAGAAGACTAACTTAAGCATGAAAAAGCTTAAACTCTGAAATGATTAACTCTGAATAAAAATAATATATTTAACTCGCCGTAAAATAGACATCTTACTTCTTTAAAACATTTAACAAAAGAAATGAACAGACTTCTGAAACTCTATTGTCTATATATGAAGCCTNTGCAAAATAGTAAACAACTTATTACAAACACTTTGTCGTGGCAAGCCACTGCCTTGAAAGCAATTTCAGCTCGACTCTGGTGCAAATTGTTGTAGTCGATCGCTCCCTAAGTGTCACGACCCGAGCCTACACCCTGGATGTGGCCGACACTCGAGAACCATTGCTAATCCCCAAGCAAACCCTCATCCTGGCTGACTATAAGCGGAAGACTAACTTAAGCATGAAAAAGCTTAAACTCTGAAATGATTAACTCTGAATAAAAATAATATATTTAACTCGCCGTAAAATAGACATCTTACTTCTTTAAAACATTTAACAAAATAAATGAACAGACTTCTGAAACTCTATTGTCTATATATGAAGCCTCTAAATGACAAAGATAGAAGTTAGGACAAGACTCACGACATCCTGGCAAAGCTAAAAAGTAAATGAAATCCTCCGAAAGCAAGGAGGCTCACAATAGCTAACTCGAAATCCATGTGGTATCAACGAAGCTCCTGTTGATGTCTTATATACATGTATCTGCATCATGAAACGATGCAGGCCAAATGGCTCAGTACATGGAATGTATGAGCATGTAAGGGGAATTTTAAAGCATAAACATAAGCTTGAAGTGGTGGAAACGAAACATACTTACCTCTTTTCAACTCACTAAACTAAACTCAACTCAAAGAAACATACTTCAACTCAACTCAGAGAAAACAGGGCTCAACTCAATGATAAGATATTCAACTCAGTGAAATAAGGCTCGACTCAATAAGAAGATACTGGACTCTAGGTACTCAACTCTGGATACTCAACTCTAGATACTCAAATCTGGATACTCAACTTTGTATCCTCAACTCTGGATACTCAACTCAATATAAAACAACAATACAAATACGATATATGGAAAGCTTTTAAAACAGTAGAAAACTACATAATGTATTGAAAAGTACAATAGTAACTCAGTTTGTATGCAAGGATACAAGATAAACTCTGCTTGTATATGAAAATACAAAGTGAACTCTGTGTATATAAAAATATAAAATATCTCTGTGAGAGTTTCTCTAACCGACAACCATGACTTATGAGCTATGTGATGATACATCATTTTGCCTTACGCTGCCAGGGCGGTCCTATACCTTGCTGGGGGTATAAAACCTAACTACTACGTGGATCCACTAGTCTATGCTAAAAAGGACTAAGGAATCATCATCCTTTCTACCCACGTTGGCTAGATGGTTTATGGGGGTTGTGAATTGTCTGAACTCTCCCCCATATCGGTGCTCAATACTACTCCCAAAATATAACTAGCTAATATGTTTAAAAACATAACTCTTTCTGTGGTTTGAGATAATTACTCAAAAACTAGCCAAAGGTTCTCTTGAAAATCAGTGTTTCCTCTCTTGCTTAAATGTGAAAGCATTTACTCTTTACTGGAAAAACTAGCTCAAAGGCTCTTTTGGAAATCAGAATTTCCTCTCTTGCTTAAATGTGAAAACATTTACTCTTTCGAAATACATAGTTCCCATATAATCTTTTGAAGAAAATGAACTTCATTCATTACTCTTTACTCAACTCAAAACTCAAGTCTTAAAAGAGGTTTAAAGCATTTGTAAAAGACTTCTTAAAATAGGGTTCATGCCGAATTATGGATGTGAACGACTCAATTCAAGGTTTTCAGTAACCATAGATAGAACTCAATACTTGGAACTCAAGTACTTCAATGATACTACTCATTTCAAGAATTCTCAACTCAGAGGGTTCATGCGGAATTATGAGCATGAACTACTCAACTCAAGGACTCAAAAATACTTCTCATCTCAAGACTGCTCGACTTATAGGGTTGAAGCAGAGTTATGGGACTGAACTACTCAACTCAAGAACTTCATCCCATGATTAGGAATATAATCTCAAATAGGTTAGGAACTCAATACTTAAGATTTAGAACTTGAAGATACAACTCCTCTCAAAGATACTCAACTTATGAAGTTTATGCGAAATTTATGAGCATGAACGACTCGACTCGAAGGTCTCCATAACGATATGGAACTCATGTATACGACTCTTCTCATTTTCATACTTACTTCCTCAAAACTTAGCTCGAATCAATAGTTGATCTCAAAGGATTCACAATTGAACTCAAAGACTTTCTTGAACTCCACTCTTAACGCTTCTCTTGAATTTGAATTATAAATTCAAGAGTTATGGTTCATGATATGAAGGATATCATAATGATAAATTAGACTCATGAATGCATTCTCCTCATTCTCATACTCACTTGCTCGGGTCTTAAAAGAAGTTACTAGAAATTGTAGAAGACTCCTAAAAAAGACTCAAAGGGACTTTCTCAAAATGTTCGGAAGAACTCTCAAAACTTGACTCTTAATTCTTCCTTGAATTTGAATTATGAATTCAAGGTCATGATTTATGATTGGAAAGATATCGTGATGATTAAGAGTATTTTAGATAGTTAATCATGAGAAACAGTTAAAAAGCACTGTATGGGGAGCAAGTCTGCGACGCGGAGATGAATTATAATGTTTGGTCGAATTAATTTTTGAGATAGTGGGATTCGCGATCTTTCCGCTATGCGGAGAGGAAAAAGTTCACTCTAAAGGAATAGGTCCGCGACGTGGACCTGATACTTATTTTATGTTCAACATTTTCTTCCTCGTTTTCTAACCCCAATTCGCCTAGACTCGATTCTTTTTTTCAATTTCTCTTTAGATTCAGATACACAATACATGTATATAAGAATCTAATCAAACAAAACTCTAAAATCGCAAGATTTCCTCAAGAACTCATCAATCTCATCTTAACTCAAGAACGAAAGCCAAACTCAAGAACATCAAACCTTCAAATTTCTAGAATGAATTTAGTCCTGAAATTAACAAGATTGGTGCGTGGATGAAAAAAACCAACACTATCAAAGCTTACATACCTCTTAGGGATCAAACCTATGCGAAAATCTGCAACAAAACTCAAGAACCTTGACGAACGCTTTGATCCTCTCCTCTTTTCTCGTTTTAAACTCTCAAATAAAACCCTAGGCGTATATTAGGATTATAAAACTGAAGCTAGTCAGATTAGACCACTAAAACCTTACTAAAAATGAATTAAATCTGATTGGGTAAGGAAAAGACCAAATACCGCTCACTATTTTCGGGTAACTTTCCTTATTTGGACAGCCTGACTTCAACATGCATATCTCCCTCATACGAGCTCAAAATTTATCAAACTCGGTGGCATTGGAAAGATAATTCAAAGACCTTTCATTTTATATCTTGTATCCCAACTAACACATCATGTACTGAGAGTTATGGTCATTTGAATTTGACTCAAAACTTAATAGAACTTAGGAATGACTTGAATGATTTTCTCTTTAGTTCTTCTTGGATATCAAGGTGCTACATCTAGTGACCTTAACACTCAAAAAATTTTAAATTCCTTGGTACAATCCTACTCACAATGAAGGATGTTGAGTCTTAGTTCAAAAAACTTTTGGGGTGTTACACCAAGGTTCCACAGTTACTCTCAAATACGTGCACTCATGGCTGAAAGTTTAGAGGTTACCCAAAACCAATTGCCCAAAAAATATTCTAAGAATAAGATAAGAAGAAAAGAGGTAAAAGTTTTTCTCTTCTTTTTGTTTGTGTTGGTGTGTTCTATCTTATGCTCACCAAAGCCTGTTCTTATATAAAAGTGCAAGAAAATGAGTTGTCAAGGTTAATGGCATTAAAGGCCATTACATCACTTCTGTTTTTTGGAAAGGATATATCATCTCCTTTTGAAACGTATTTTACATTTGTGTCTTTGTATTACACTTAGTTAATGAAGTCAGAATAATCAACTAAAAATATAGAGTAATTAACTCAACAATAGAATTAACTCAACAATCCCCCACTAATGCAAAGATAAAGAGTAAGAAACAAATTTTGGGCAAAGGAAGGAACATGTACGTAAGTGTCAATATCTTTCGATTTGAATTAACACATAGTGAAATGGGGCAACAACTTAATATCCACAAAGTGAAGTAATCTTGAACTGAATGGATATAAATTGAGACCCCTATAACACATATTATATCCTTAAATTTTAAGACAGTATCATAAGTCTTAGAACCAACATTTACTTGTTTAAAATCAAGTAGACCAATCTTAGCCAAACACCCCCACACTTCTAGAAATTTCAAGTTAGGAGCAAACCCTTTCCACAACTCATCTGGGGTCTTGTCTAATTCTTATGAGGGACTCTATTAAGAATATAACATGCATACAAGACTGCTTCTCCCCACATATTGTCAGATAGACCGAAGCTTAAAAGCATAGAATTCATCATTTCTTTAAGGGTTCTAATTTTCCGTTCGGCTACACCATTTTGTTGGGGAGTATAGGGAGCATTCACCTCATGTATAATACCATTTTTCTCATAAAAATCTTCTAGAATTTTAGTACTATATTCACCTTCCCTATCAGATCTAAATCTCTTGATTTTTCTGTTTAATTGATTTTCCACTTCTGCTTTGAATTTCAATAACTTTCAACTTCATCTTTAGATTTGGGAAGATATACATTAGTGTATCTAGAAAAGTCATCAACAAAAGTAATATAATACTTTTTTCCACCTTTGCTAACAATTTTCTTGAATTATGCTAAATCTGAATGTATTAGTTCAAGTAATTTGGTCTTTCTACTAATAACAGATTTGAAAGGTTTCTTGACATGCTTTGCTTCTACACACACAGGACATTTAGAAAATTCATCACTTTTTATCATAGGAATTAATTCCATTTTCCTAAGTCTTTTAATAGAAGCAATGTTAACATGACCTAGTCTACCATGCCACAAATTTATAGACTCAACAATATAAGCAAAATTTCAAATACTTCCATTATTGACAATCTCTTGAACAATGTTCAATACAAATAATCCTCCACTAAGATATCCCTTACCAACAAAGTTTCCTCCAGGAGAAATAATTATTTTATCAGCTTCAAAAATAAGTTTAATGCCTACTTTGTTGAGAAGTACTCTGGAAACTAAGTTTCTACGGAGGGAGGGAACATACAAAACATTGTTCAAGGATAATGTCTTTCCAAAAGTTAATGTAAGTAAATTTTTTCCTTTACCCATTACTATAGTAGTAGTGGTGTTACCCATATATACACACTCGTCATTTTCTACCTCCTGGTATGTGCCGCTTTCCTAATCAAAAGATAGGAGAGAACCCCTTCTCCCGAAGTTACGGGGTCATTTTGCCAAGTTCCTTCGACATGGTTCTCTCAAGCGCCCAGTAGGTTCATCGCACAACTCACTCCCTTTTGCGAGCCCATTTTCAAGCTCTTGAGAAAGAAGAAAAAGAGTAGAATGATGCCCTAGACTGACTATGCAGAGTGCGTTCGAGAAGATTAAGACCTATCTTTTTTATTCTCCGGTCTTGGTACTTTTTTTATTAAGGGAATAACCCTCTTGCTATACCTCTGGGTCACGAAAAACTCAAAGCATGGAATAAATTTTTATTGGCATGAAAATGCATTGAAGCGCTTGTGTCTAGCACCCAGTCAGTTTTGTTAGCCACCAGATTTGCTTCAACGACTACAACAACAATCACTTCATTCCCTCAGCAAGATGAGTTTGGACATCACTTTGTCCTTCATGCTTTCAGTCCGCCCTTTTCTTTGATAGCACTTGGCAGCCCTATGACCAACTTTTCCACAAACAAAACAAGGACCCTTAAATTTTTTAATTTGACTCTCCGGCTTGTTGGGTTGATTTTTCTTCTTCATATGTTCCTTTTTCTAGACTTTCTTCTGTTTGCCTTTGAACCTGTGTTTCACAACAGTACTAGAAGATTCAACAAGATTAGCTTTAGAAGAATTAAGAGAAAGTTCTTCCATCTTATTTTTTAGACGGTTTGCCTCTTCAGTCCTCATATGACTAATAAGTTATTGGAGAGTTAAATTCTTTTTCTTATGTTTTAATTGATTTCTATAATCACTCCAAAGATGGTGGAATTTTTTCAGGCAGAACATTAGCCTGAAATATCACACACATCTTCATGTTCTCGTTGAGAACATTAGCAGTCGAGTTCTCATATTTGTGAACTTGTTCCATTATTGGCTTATTATCAACCATTTAAAATTTAATCCACTGACCGAAAACATATTTTTTCTTTCCTGCATCATCAACTCCATATTTCTTTTCCAAACTATCCTATATTTCTTTGATAGATTTATAGGTTAAAAATAAATCAAATAAATGATTAGTCATATGATTTAGCAAATGTCCTCTCACAATTTTGTTATCCTTTTCAAACTTCTTTTTAACAACATCATTAACAGTCATAACATTTCTAGAATCAGTAGTGGTGTTAGAACCATTCATAGAAGTTTCTTTAAATAAAACATAATCAACTTCAAATTGTTCAAAAAAAAATTAAAAGTTTTTGTGACCATCGTTTAAAATTATTTTCATCCAAAGGCTCAAGTTTTTACAAATCCTAAAAAGTTTTGTTCAAAAATATAGCCATTTATCAATATTGTATGTTAGTAAGTCGCTTTCAAATTGTTGGGAAAAATACTACAACATTTATATTAGACTAAAATTGCAAAATAGTAAACGACTTATTACAAACACTGTGTCATGGCAAGCCACTACCTTGGAAGTGATTTCGGCCCGACTCTGATGCAAATCGTTGTTGCCGGTTGCTCCCCAAGGTTCCACAGTTACTCTCAAACACACGCACTCATGGATGAAAGTTTGGAGGTTACCCAAAACCAATTGCCAAAAAAATATTCTAAGAATAAGATAAGAAGAAAAGAGGAAAAAGTTTTTCTCTTCTTTTTGTTTGTGTTGGTGTGTTCTATCTTATGCTCACCAAAGCCTCTTCTTATATAGGATTGCAAGAAAAGGAGTTGCAAGTAGGAGAGTTTAATTTTTAGAAACGTATTGTCAAGGTTAATGGCATTAAAGGCCATTAAATCACTTTTGTTTTTTGGAACGGATGTATCATTTTGAAACGTATTTTACATTTGTGACTTTGCATTACACTTAGTTAATGAAGTCAGAATAATCAACTAAAAAATATAGAGTAATCAACTCAACAATAGAATTAACTCAACATTCTCTTCTTGATATTAACTCTTAAAGTCTTCATTAATCCTTGAGAGATCCTACATATCCTAATCACATCCCTTAATTTACAATTCAAATTAAAGTAAAGTTAAGAGGAAAAGTTCAAAAGGTCCCTTTTGAGTCATTTTGAGAAGTCTTTTACAATTAACGATAAATTTGAACTAAGTCTTGAGTAAATGAGTATGAGAATGTGAAGATTTATATTCATGAGTTTCTATATTGTTATTGAGGTCCTTGAGTTGAGTCATTCATGTCCATAATTATGTATGAACCCTATGAATTGAGTATTCTTGAGATGAGTAGTATCGTTGAGTTCTATGTTTTGAGTTCCTGAGTCCTTGAGTTCTGAGTACTGAGTTTTCTATATGGTTATTGAGATACTTGAGTTGATTTGTTCATGTCTATATTTCAGCATGAACCATATATTGAGTTATAATTTTTGAGAATCTTTGAAAGCAAACATTTTTGTCTTAAACTGATTTTCTGAGGAAGTAAAGAGGTGTTTGAGAAAGAGTATAATGGAACTATATATTTCCCAAATGTTTCATTTTTACATGAAGAAAGAGAATATTATTTTGAGAAAAGAGAAATTTGATTTCTAAAAAGATTTTATGAGTTCAAAGATATTTCAGAGTAGTTACCTCTTTTAAGATGATAGTTTGAGCAATTATCCCAAACTAGAGGAAGAGTATGTTTTATACATTTGAGCACGAGTATATATTATTGGCAGGAACTGATATGGGGGATGAGTTCAGACAACTCACATTCCTCATAAACCATGTATGCCAACATGGGTACATGATCATACTTTTAGATATTTCCTAAGTGCCTTAGGGTAGAGCTTAGTGGATCCACTTAGTTGAGATGTTCTATATCACGGCAAGGTATATGACAGTTCTAGCAGTGTGGGCGAGACGTTGTATCATCATGTAGCTCATAGTGATGGTTGTTGTTTAGAGAATCTCCCAAATAAGAGTTACGAGTATGTTATTGTACTTTTATACATTTTGAGTTGATATCTACTATTTTGAGTTTATTTTATTTTTATATACATCCTTGAGTTAGTATCTGTTTATTATGATGCTTTAAACATTTTATCTTTTGTTATTACTTTCATATTGGTGTTGAGTTAAGGTGAGTATTGTCTTCCCATGTTATCAGTTCAATTAGTTATGTTACAGTTTCCCCTTACATGCTCGTACATTCAAAGTACTAACGTCATTCGACCTGTATCCTTTTATGATGCAGATAGGTGTTCAGGTTTATCAACAGACGCTTCGTTGAGATCACTCTACACTTCAGTTAGCTTTGGTGAGCCTCATTGTATTCCGGAGGACTTCACATTCACTTTCCAATTAGTAGTTTTGAGGTGTTGTGGGTCTTGTCCTGACATCCTTCCTTAATAGTAGAGGTTTCATAGATAGATGGAGTTGAGGAGTTGTTTTAGTATTTACATTCTTTGAAATGTTTTACAAACTATAAATATTTCTAGCCTATTATTTCTTGAGTTAGTTTTTCACTTGTAGTTAGCCATGATGAAGATTCACTTATGGACCAACAATGGTTCTTGAGTGCTGACCACGTCTAGGGTGTAGGCTCGGGTCGTAACACTCTTTTCTTCCATTCATAACTATTACTATTTATTTGAAGGGACAAATATGATGAAGCATTCTAACATACCTGAAGAAACACCACGAAAATAAAATCGTAAGGCCAGGCACAATAAGAAGAAATGTGTTGGAATGTTCAAGAAAATGCATATACATAGTTAGAAGAATGAAACTTAATTTTTCATATGCATATGCATATTCATACTATGTAAGTATACATTTAAAAAACATAAAACATTGAAATGATCTTCAGTTACAATATGTAATCACTTACTTGAAAGTAAGCATAAAAACGGTGCAGTTTGATGGCATCACAAACACACACCAGAGATAAGTAGCACTGACTCCTTTGATTGTGTTGAGGTCGTCAACATTGATCAAAATAGGAATGTCAAAAGCCTAAAATATTTATCTGTGAGTCTCATGTTTACAAATTTCGGGAGGCAGTCTGGATGGAAGTTTAGTTCTTCAAGTTCCTTTTGCAATTTCCATCACCCTCCATTAAGTCATGTTTTCAAAGGTTGAAGTCAAAGTGATGCGCTATTGCTCATGGCAGTTGTAACCATCACAAAAAATCAAAAAAGACTTCAGATGATAAGAATATATTTCTGGCAGTTAATCATAAACTATGTTCATGTGTAGTTTGGGAGTAGCAAAGAATATACAAAAATTTGATTGGCAAACAAAATATAGATCAACAAATAAAAGATTTAATGACCACTATATTTTTTAATAGCCAACTTGCTCATGACTATCAACACTCGTATCTAAAATCTCTACATAGACTATTTTGTCTTACATCAAACACTGTTAGCATTATTAAACATTCAAAAAATTATTCAAACAATAAAATTATCAAACACTCAAAACAATGTATACAATTATTACCATCATTGACAACAATTTCTTCAATGGTGATATTATATTCTTATCAGCTGAAGTCTTTGAATGACATTTTTCTTGATGAAGAGCATCTACCAAAAATGCTTGTTTTTCTAAAATTATAACCACAAATAAAATTTCCTGTCAACATAGCTTTTTTCCTTTTGCAACTATAAGTATGTAACTACTTCTGTAAATTATGGAAGCCCAATTTATTTTTTACTCGCCTATCATTTCACTTTTCACTACTCATCTCCCGGTGTTGTACAATGGCAGAAATTTACTCAATGATATATTTGAATATATGTAGGATGTTGAATACATGTTACTAATTAATTATACAAGTTGTTAGTTAGTTAGAATAGAAGCTTCTAGAAGTTCTTGGTAGTTAGGAATGTTGTTAGTTATAAATACATGCCTCTTGTATAGATTTACATAAGAATGGAGTTTTTCTCATTCTGTCTAATTTCACTCTCCATATACTCCCATTAATGAAGCCTCTTAACTTGGTATCAAAGCTCTGCGAATTCGTGGATTTCATCACTATTTGTTGATAGTTTTCTCGATTGCAGCTCAATTTTGTGATTTCATCACTGAGTGTTAGTCATTCTCTCTACTCCAACTCAATTTTCCTTTTGATTCATGTGTGAAAATACTGATTAGCTACGATGATTCCGGCTGAAATCTCTGGATCAACTTCAGATGAGACGCTTCTTGCTCATGCTACAATTTCTAGATTGAATTCGACTGATCGGGTAGATCACAATCACCTTCTGTTTATTCATCTTTCTGATACTCAAGGTGCTGCTCTAGTTTCAATCCACCTCTTAGGATATAAAAATTACTCTATGTGGAGCAAGTCGTTAAAACTTGTATTACTTGGCAAAAACAAGCTAAGTTTCCTATTAAGGACCTATAAAGGGATATGTTTCCTGCTTCTTTGCAAGATAGGTGGGATACATGTAATGCAATTGTTTTAGGTTGGATTTATGAATACTATATCTAAAGGTTTGGTTAGTACTGTCATTTATGGATCTGATGCTCACATTGTTTTGGAAGAACTACGTGAAAGGTTTGATAAAGTCAATGCTTCTAGAGCATCTTATCTGCATAAGGAGATAGTTACTTTACCTCAACGCACAACTTCAGTGAAAGGTTTGATGCCTCCACCTTTATGTGCATGTCTTGAATCCAAGCAGTACTCTGATCACTTCCCGTCTAAAAAATTGTGGCAATTCTTAATGGACTTAAATGAGTCTTATGCTCATGCTAATAGTCAAGTCATAATTAAAATTCATGTGCCCAATGTTAATCAAGCTTATGCAATGATTATCAATGTTGAGAGTCAAAGGATGACTAGTTCTCATCTGAAATTCTTTCTGAGATTGCTCTTATAAACAATAGGATGTCTCCTAGTCCCTATACTAACAGTACCACATCTTCCTCAGGGGTAGGAGGAAACACTAGATATAGTATTGGTGGTGGTAATGTCATGACCCAGACCGTCGTGATTGAAACCCACACAAACCTTCTGGTGGGAGAACCATTACTACAACCCAAACAAACAATACAACCAAATACTAAGACATTTACAGATACGGAAGCAAGTTTAAATGACTATAAAAAATTGAGTCCCCATGAACTCCAAGGTTTTAACAAAAAACTAACCAACTAATACGGAAATTCAACCCCTAGATGTTGAAAGTCATTGTACCAAAACTCTACTAACGACAAGTCTAAAAACAAGGGGTACAACCCCCGAAACTAAACAACACCTTTAAGAAATAGTCTGAGTCTGAAAAGAGTGGACTTAAACAAGAAAGTTCCATGAAAGCCTGAAAGAACTGGCTCACCCTTGAATTCGGTCACGCTCATTAGTCACCTAGCTGAAGTCTATCAATAGCCACCTGAAGATGCCCTGTACTCAACAAAGAAAGANTTCTTTCTGAGACTGCTCTTATAAACAATAGGATGTCTCCTAGTCCCTATACTAACAATACCACATCTTCCTTAGGGGTAGGAGGAAACACTAGATATAGTATTGGTGGTGGTAATGTCACGACCCAGACCGTCGTGATTGGCACCCACACAAACCTTCTGGTGGGAGAACTATTACTACAACCCAAACAAACAACACAACCAAATACTAAGACATTTAAAGATACGGAAGCAAGCTTAAATGACTATAAAAAATTGAGTCCCCGTGAACTCAAAGGTTTTAACAAACAACTAACCAACTAATACGGAAATTCAACCCCTAGATGTTGAAAGTCATTGTACAAAAACTCTACTAACGATAAGTCTAAGAACAAGGGGTACAACCCCCGAAACTAAACAACACCTTTAAGAAATAGTCTGAGTCTGAAAAGAGTGGACTTAAACAAGAAAGTTCCATGAAAGCCTGAAAGAACTGGCTCACCCTTGAATTCGGTCATGCTCATTAGTCACCTAGCTGAAGTCTATTAATAGCCACCTGAAGATGCCCTGTACTCAACAAAGAAAGAACAAGCGCAGTATCAGTACACAACCACAATGTACTGGTAGGATTACGCGGCTATCCCAATAAGTGAAACACATGCAAGTAACCACAACATTATAAAACAGGCATATACCGAACATATACAAAATTAGTCATCTTTTTAGGATCAATGTAGCATCCCACATTCTCCATAATACACATTGTTTATCAATTTAGAGCAACATGCAGTCTTCCAATATCAATCATTATTAGATATGAATGTAATCATCACAAGTAGATACACAACACAATTCAATGGTCTTCTCACGGAACCCAATTCAATGGTCCTCTCATGGAACCCACACCCAAACTATCACGTACCCAATCCAATGTTTATGTCGGAACGTGGCAACCGATTGCATATTTATGCTGAAATGTGGCAACCAATCCAATGTTAATGTCGAAATGTGGCAATCGATCCAATATTTATGCCGGAACATGACAACCGATCTAATTAACAAACCACAATCACAATCACAATGTATATTCTCACAATCATACAACAAAAAGTAATTCATGGCATACAATTATTCAATTATCCTCATTTACGATTAGGGTGATCAATAATGCAACATTCGCATACATACATGCATTATAATGAGAAATTACAAACATATATCATACCAACATGAAATCACAATCATCGCCTACCTCGAATCCAAGCTTGAATCCCCTAAGGCCCTTGAATCTTCCCTTTCCGGATTCTTTCCGCTTGTTCTAGGTTTACAACAATTAATATACGCAAGGATCAACAATCAAAGGTCGAATTATCCGTATTATAGCAAACCCAATAACCCTAGACCAAACCTAAGATCTTAATACCCAATTTAGGGCATTTTCCACCATTAGTTTCAGATCAAAACCCTTCCCCAACAATAATTACCCACAAATTTACATTCTACGGATCAAAAATGGATTCGGGGAGTGAAAACCTTACCTTTAACCTCAAGAATGGTGGAAAACTGTCAAGAAAATCCTTATGGTCGTTCCTTAGATCTCAAAGTCGAAAAGTGTAGAATGAAACATTTTTGGGGTTTATTTATGTCCTTAAGTCGCATCGGACCCGCCACAGCGATCCTTACCCCGCCACAACGTCCCCGCCCTGGCGGTAGAAATCCTGCCCTAGCGGCTTGCACCGAACCAGTGAGCTATTTTAATAATTCCAAGACACCCTTTCACAACAGACCTTCATCCCATGACACTCAGAAAATACCCGTTCACGCTAAGATCAATTTCGGGAGTTATACTCGCCCGAATTCAATTCCATAAAGTCGTATGGGTTTCTTAACGTCTTAGCTATCTATTCATGTAATCAAAATCATAATTAAATCACCCAGTTGTTACCAGATTTCCATAGACTTTATTGACTCCGATTTCGTCCAAATCTGGACTAGATTAGGAAGTTTCAAGTTACTACCAAAAGTTTTATGACCCCAATTCTTTCTCCATTGTCTTTTTCCTAACGATGGAATCAGGTCATTACAAGTAATAACAATAGTGGTGGTTTCAAACAAATATACTCAGGTGATTGCAGAAATTCTGGACGATCTCATCTCTACTGTGAGTATTGTCACTTCAAAGGCCATACCAAGGATCAATGTTACAAAATCCATGGCTACCCTAGGAGGAAAGGAGGTGCATCTCATTCCAATGGTGCTACTACTGGTGGAATTCACTCTACTAAGGCTGGAGTCTATGACTCTTCTGTAAATTCTAACACTATATCTCTTACTTCATCATCTACCATTACTCCAGCAAGTACACAAGGCCTGTCATTGTTTACACCATGAGCAATAACTTAGATTCTTCAAATGCTGAGCAAGGGCTAGGAAGTGGAAACTATGACAAATGTTGCAGCAACTAGTACCTCAGGTACCATTACGGCACTCATGTCTGATGTGGTGAACCATAACTGGATTGTTGACACAGGTGCTCCAAACCATATGGTTCATAATCTCAGTCTATTGAATCAACATCAAGATCTTAGTGATCAAGGTCATTTAAAAGTAAATTTGCCCATAGGAGTCAAGTCTCTATCAATCATGTTGGTGACTCTCTAGGGGATAGAATAGTAAATGATGTTCTATTTATCCCTGAATTCAAGTACAACCTTCTTCTGTTTCACAATTAACAAAGCAGTTGAGATGTGCTGTGTTATTTTTTCCTAACTTATGTATCTTTCAGGATCTCTTTAGTGGGAATATCCTAGGAATTTGTAAAGAAAATCAAGGTTTATATATGCTACAGACAGCTCTCAATCTCCAATAAAAAGTACCAGATGCTAGCAACTCCCTGGCATTCCTAGTTCTATCAATTTTACTCCTTCAATTTCCACTACTTGTCACTCTTGTTCTGTAACTAGTTTTTAGCATATGAGATTTAGACATGCTCCTCTTAAGATTCTAAGTAAGATAGAATGTCTACCTATTGTACAATATATGACTCATAAATGTATTGCTTGTCCCATTACTAAACATACCAGATTGCCATTTCCATCTAACTCTTCTACTTCTACTTCTATTTTTTCTATTGTTCATGGTGATGTGTGGGGACCCTATAGGGTTCCTAATCATGATAATAAAATATACTTTTTCACTTTAGTAGATGATATGTCCAATTATACCTGGATCTTCTTAATGCACACCAAGTCTGACACTCTTGTTGTCTTGAAAAAGTTTCTAAACATGGTACAAACTCAATTTGAAAAAAAAATGTGAGGTGTCTTAGAAAATGGAACTGAGTTCTTTAACTCTCATGTCCATGAGTTATTAACAAATCATGGAATTCTATGGAGGTAACAAAATATTGTGAACGCCAATTTAACAAATTGTTTGTAAAGAGAAAAAATAATTTGTGACTTTTTTTAATTGTATTTTAAATTATACATATACGGATATAATGAAAATCAACATCCATGTGCTTAGAGAAATAATAAATATTGTCGTTGTTCATTTCATTATGGTTCTCCAATATGGTTTGGATCGGAGTCACTAAAAAGAGGGTTTGAAATAAAAAGACAAACTTAAGAGGAAGGGGCTGAAGGTTGGGGGTATAGCTTGTTAAATTTGTGAAGGAGATTAAAAGTGTTTATTTTAATCAAACTAAAATGATCAAATCTGCTCAAGAGTACAACTAGTGACAGATTTATGGTTTTAATTTGATAAGTTCGATTAATCTTTAATATTTTTAGTACTGAACTTATCAGACTTTTAAGGTTCCGAGTTAAAATTTAATTGTCATTTCTTACATAAAACATTATACTCCCAATAAAAAATATTGAGTTTGGTGCTACTGCGCAAATAATATTTTACTGAATTTTGCGAGGTGCATGGAACAAAAAATGGAAAAAAGTTTATACAATTAAATATAATGTCATAATTGATGATAACTTTTTAATTCGTAATGGATCTAGTTTGGTGGTAAAATTAGTTAGAATGTCTTTACCATGTTGGTTTATTTAATTTCTCATAAAATATTATAGCAGTTCAACAAAACAAAATAGGATAAACATGATAACATTTAAATTTGGAAATAAGTATTGAAATAGAACTAGAATATCAAGATATATAATTTTAAGCAATTCATAAGTAAAGTTGCTCCTTCAAAAGAGAGAAAGAGGCTATAACTATTTTATTTTTAATTTAATACTAAGATGATAACTTTGGAATCAAGCTTCTAGGGCAACTTTACTCTTCATCAATTATTATTTCTGTGTATTCGATAGCATTTAGCAACTCTTCACTCTGCAAAAATTTAAAAAAAAACAAAGAAAACGCGTTTATCATACATAGGATATACGTTATACATATTGTTAACTTTAATATATATGATGAGATGAAAACTAACCTCTTCAACCAGTTGGTCAACCTCCTTAAATAGTTTTTCTTCATCAAAAGTTAAGCAAGTAGATATACTCTTCCTTTCAGTCAACAATGTGTATTTCATACAGAGCAATGCATGTTGTAGCATAAGTGCCTTCTTTTCTATTTCCTTCAATTCTCTAAAAAAATATAGTAAGCAACATAAGAAAAATTCATGAAGAATGATAAATAAATAAAATTTGACAAAGAAATAGTTTAACCATTCATAAAAAATATGTGTTTTGTAATCGTGAAAATGAGACAAATCATATTTTATAATATATACATAAAAATAACTTTTATGCACAATTGATGGATGTTATTAGTTAAGAGTATGATGGGGATAGAAAATTAAAATAAACTCACTTGATAAGTGCCTTTTGTCTCTCAAATTCTCTAAAAATGATAAGCAATATAAAAAAATTCATGAACATATGAAACAAATAAGAGTAACTTATAATAACTCACTTGATGACAAGTTCCTGTTGTGAACTAAAACCCCTTCTTGAAGAAGCCATTGAAACAAAAGAGGAAAATAAGAATCAAGATGGTGTTACTGTTCTTATTTTTCATATGACTTGTTTCTCATAAGAGGAGAAAGCCCTTTAAATAGATGAATTTCATAATGTTCTTACCAAAAGTAATAGTCAAAGTTCAAGAAAATGATAAGATATCTGTCAACTAGTCAATTGTGAAATTAATGAATTTTGAAAATTTTGCATATCTCAAAAATATGGTAAAATAATGATTTTGTTGCTCAAACTAATTAAATCTAACCAAAAGAGCCGTTCATCAAGAATCTATATATATATAGAAATAAATTTAAAATGTAACAACTACTTTCCAAATGGGGGTGACGAAATATTTTGACTGCCAAATTTGAGTTGTTTGTAAAGAGATAGAAGCATTTAGAGATTTTCTTAAAAGAGTAATTCATGTAACTTTATTATATATGCTATAAATTATCCATAATATCCTCTCTATTTCATATTAACAAAATTTTTGAGACTTTTTTCATTGTTCAAAATAATTTAATTGCTCCAAACTCAAGAGGGATGTTTGAACTTTTTTCCATATTTGTCCTTTCATTTTTGAAGTTTTATGTTTTTTAGGAGATGAATTGCACTACTTACAAAGTTATATTTATGATTTTACAAAAGACAATAATGAAAATTATGATATAAAGTATGTCCTTGAATGATTTTTTTAATAGGAGTGCATTGACTCACAAATTTAGTTAATATGGAATAGAGAGAGTATAGTTTATTTGTCATCGTAATTATTACTTGTACTACTTTATCTATTTCAATTTATGTGACACACTTTTCATTAGTTAGTTAAAAAACGAATGACTTATTTTCGTGTTTGACAAATGTTTATTGACCCTACCAATATTATTTGGCAAGACGTCCATAAATGTGTACTCTTCTATTTAAAAATATATTTATTTTAAGGATAATTTTGAAACATTGAAAAATCTTTTCATATTTCATAAATCTCGTGCTAAATACATCACATAAATTAAGCAAAAGTAATTAATTTGCATGCACAATTATTAAATAAATTAGGTTATAAATTTTATTATTTAGAGATAGCTTTCTATCGATAAATAATGTCCAATCTATGAATTCAAGAAATACCACTTCCTGCACGATAATTTGAAATTTTGTCATTTCTGACATGAGAATTTATAGTCCAAATAAAAAAATATAGAGTTTGGTGCTATTGCGCAAATACTTGTATTTTACTGAGTTTTGCAAGGTGTGTAAGAATGGAAAAAAAAAATTATACCATTAAATGTGAAAATTGATGATAACTTTTTAATTCGTAATCCATTTGGTTTAGGTGTAAAATTAGTTAGAAGATCTTTGCCTATGTTGGTTTATTTAATTTCTCATGAAATATTATAGTATATTCAACAAAACAAAATAGGATAAACATGATAAAAATTAAATTTGGAAATAAGTATTGAAATAGCACTAGAATATCAAAATAATTTCAGCCAATTCATAAGTAAAGCTGCTCCTCCAAAAGAGAGTAAGAGGCTATAACTATTTTATTTTTAATTTAACACTAAGATGGTAACATTGCAATCTCATTAAAAGCTTCTAGGGCAACTTTACTCTTCATCAATCATTATTTTTGTATATTCGATAGCATTTAGCAACTCTTCGTTCTGCAAAACGAACAAACAAAAAAAATGTGTTTATCATATATAGTATATCCATTATACATATTGTTAACTTTAATATATATGATGAGATGAAAACTAACCTCTTCAACTTGTTCGTCAACCTCCTTAGTTTTTCTTCTTGAAAGTTAAACAAGTAGATATTGTTATCTCCTGTATTCAGGTTAGTCCAAAAATACAGAAACAGAAAGTAGATGAAATAAACAGAATGATTTTAATCCGAGTCCACAGAAACCACTGTGTTTCCTTAAAAAATTTAATCCCCTCACTGTACCCGAGGTTGCAAATTAATTCCTCCCAAGATAAAAAGAATTAACCTGTTAAAGAAGTAGCGGTACCTCAGATTTTAATAACTTCAGCGAACGCAAGAACAGCAACAAGAGCACACATAGACTCAGTCGATCGACAATTTTGTTTATGTAATAAAATGTATGCAGAGAGGAAAAAATTTCAGTATTGAAAACCGGAAAAAAAACATCTCTATTTATAGCCATTTACAGCAAGGAATGCGTCTGTTCAAACAATTCTGTTCAGACCCATTTTTTCCAGAACGTTGTGTCTTTTGGGAAAAATAATGACTTTTCGGAAGGAATAGGTCCCTTCAGAACGTTATTACCGTTGTATATGAATTTCAAATAAATTCTGTTGCGCCAAATTAATTCTGTTATTTAACTAACATTCTGAATTAATATATAAGAGAAAAGAAATGAATTAACAAGANATAGGTCCCTTCAAAACGTTATTACCGTTGTATATGAATTTCAAATAAATTCCGTTGCGCCAAATTAATTCTGTTATTTAACTAACATTCTGAATTAATTTATAAGAGAAAAGAAATGAATTAACAAGATTGATTAAATAAATTTTGTCCAAAAATATTATCAATTAATCACATCATTTGCCAAATTCGAATCCGAGGCCGAGGCCGAGTGACGACGACGGTGCAAGAGGGCACCTTCTTTTTAACCCTTTAAGAACTAAAGGAAGTGTTTCCTAATATAAGGACAACAATTTCCTTTCTTCTACTAATAAGGTAAAAATGACTTTTCATTTGCACTTTGCAATGACTTTTCATTTTCCCTCCAAAATTGGTTCCCCCACTTTCATAGGTTCTTCCTCTTTCCATTTTCTCCTTTTTATTTCCCATTCACACCTTGCTAAACCCAACAATCCCCCACATGAATGGGGAATGACTATAGTTAAAACATATGCATGAAAAACTTGTGTGTCTTGTAAGTAAGGGTTAATCGCATCTGGATAAGTAGGTTCCCCTTTAAACTTTTCGTAGTGAACATATATCGGATATACTCGGTCAATCGGTAGATTTGATATCTTTGAACCGTCGAGCTTTGGTGTATACCTAGATAACATAAGTCGCACAATCAACCCTTGAACTGTTTTTTGGTTCTCATTGTTTTGTTCGTTTCAGCCATGAACACATCTCGGTTAATAAGTGCTTAGAGAACTGGCCTTACCGGATTCTCCTTGAAGCGGCCTACACTTCACACTTACATAGGTGGTTTTTAACTGTGTTATCTCGTAGATACACCATTTGATATACCTTGTATCAAATAGAAACCATTAAAAAGTCCTTATGCCTTTATCCTGGTTACTGAACATTGTCTCATCATGAGAATGGACCATAAAATAAGTTTTGACAATCTTGAACCGTCATCTATGACTTTGTTTGATCTCCTTGAACCTAGATCTTGGGATCTCCAGTCTTCTAGGTAGAGTTACCGTCACGATGACTTGTTCTCGGCCATAGTTCCATTCCCGTTGATGATCTTTCAACTCCCTCTCTAGTTAGGTCTTTTGTAAGTGGATCCGACACATTATCATTTGACTTTACATAGTCAATTGTGATAATTCCACTAGAGAGTAGTTGTTTAACAGAGTTATGTCTTCGTCTTATGTGACGAGACTTCCCGTTATACATAACACTTCCAGCCCTTCCTATTGCAGCTTGACTATCGCAGTGTATGCATATAGGGGCCATTGGTTTGGGCCAAAACGGAATATCTTCTAAGAAATTTCAGAGCCATTCAGCTTCTTCACCTGCCTTGTCTAAGGCGATGAATTCTGACTCCATTATAGAGCGACCTATACATGTTTGTTTGGATGATTTCCAAGATATTGCTCCTCTACCAATAGTGAAAACATATCCACTCGTGGATTTCGTTTCAATTGACCCAGTAATCCAATTTGCATCACTATATCCTTCAAGAACTGCTGTATATTTGTTGTAATGCAAAGCATAGTTTTAAGTGTCTTCTAAGTACCCCAAAACTCTCTTCATTGCCAACCAATGATTTTGATTGGGATTACTTGTGTATCGACTCAGTTTACTTATAGCACAGGCTATGTCTGGTCGTGTACAATTCATGGCATACATTAAACTTCCCAATACTCTGGCGTAATTCAATTGAGACTAACTTTCACATTTATTCTTAGCAAGATTAATGTTCACATCAATTGGGGTCTTTGCCTTTTTGAAATTCAAATACTTGAACTTTTCAAGTACCTTTTGAATATAATGAGATTGAGACAATGCTAGACCGCTAGGAGTTTTGTGAATCTTTATTCCCAATATCAAATCGGCTACTCCTAGATCTTGCATATCAAACTTACTAGCAAGCATACGCTTAGTAGCTTTTATATTGGCAATGTCCTTGCTCATTATCAGCATGTCATCCACATATAGGCATACAATGACTTCCTGATCCGTAGTGTCTTTAATGTAAACACATTTATCACACTCATTGATCTTAAATCCATTTGACAACATGGTTTGATCAAACTTTGCATGTCATTATTTCGGTGCTTGTTTTAGTCCATAAAGTGACTTAACAAGTTTGCATACTTTCTTTTCTTTGTCGGGAGCTACGAAGCCCTCAGGCTGTTCCATGTAGATCTCTTCCTCCAGCTCTCCATTTAAGAAGGCGGTTTTCACATCTATTTGATGGATTTCAAGACCGTATACTGCAGCTAGGGCAATTAACATTCGAATTGATGTAATCTTAGTCACTGGCGAGTATGTGTCAAAATAATCAAGACCTTCTTTCTGTCTAAAGCCTTTGACAACAAGTCTTGCTTTATATTTGTCAATAGTTTTATCATCTTTCATCTTCTTTTTGAAGATCCATTTTGAACCCAAGGGTTTGTTCCCTGGAGGAAGATCAACCAACTCCCATATATGATTACTTAAGATTGATTCAATCTCACTATTGACAGCCTCCTTCCAAGAGGTTGAGTCGCTAGACAACATCTCTTCCTTGAATGTTTGAGGCTCACTTTCAAGAAGGAATGTTACAAAATCATATCCAAATGAAGTAGCTGTCCTTTGACGTTTACTGCGCCTTGGACTCTCTTCATTGGTTTCATTCTCTTTTGGTTCTTCTCGAGGTTGTTTAGACCCCCTACTAGATGACTCAAGTCTAGTTTTATATGGATAGATATGTTCAAAAAATTCAACATTATCTGATTCCATTACTATATTATCATGAATATCCAGATGTTCGGACTTATGAACCAAAAATCGACATGTCTTACTATTTGTGGCATATCTAATTAATACACCATCCACAGTCTTAGGCCCTATTTTCACCCTCTTAGGTATAGGAACTTGGACCTTGGCAAGATACCCCCACACATTGAAATATTTCAAGTTAGGTTTTTTACCTTTCCATTTTTCATATGAAATAACATATGTCTTCGTATGAGGCACTCTATTGAGTATTCGATTTGCTGTAAGGATAGCCTCCCCCCACAAGTTTTGTGGTAAGCCTGAACTTATAAGTAAGGCATTCATCATTTCTTTTAAAGTTCAGTTTTTCCTTTCCGCAATTCCATTAGATTGTGGAGAGTAAGGAGTAGTAGTTTGATGGATTATTCCATTTTCCAAACATATTTCTGCAAATGGAGTTTCATATTCTCCACCTCTATCACTTCNAAGTTAGGTTTTTTACCTTTCCATTTTTCATATGAAATAACATATGTCTTCGTATGAGGCACTCTATTGAGTATTCGATTTGCTGTAAGGATAGCCTCCCCCCACAAGTTTTGTGGTAAGCCTGAACTTATAAGTAAGGCACTCATCATTTCTTTTAAAGTTCGGTTTTTCCTTTCCGCAATTCCATTAGATTGTGGAGAGTAAGGAGTAGTAGTTTGATGGATTATTCCATTTTCCAAACATATTTCTGCAAATGGAGTTTCATATTCTCCACCTCTATCACTTCTGATCATTTTGATCTTTCTATCCAACTGATTTTCAATTTCAGTTTTATATTGCCTAAATGCATCTATCGCTTCATCTTTACCATTTAGCAAATAAACATAACAATATATAGTGCAATCGTCAATAAAAGTTATGAAATAATATTTTCCACCACGTGTTGGTGTTGACTTCGTGTCACAAATGTCAGTGTGAATCAATTCTAAGGGATATGAATTCCTTGCAACAGATTTATAAGGATGCTTAGCATACTTAGATTCAACGCAAACTTGACATTTTGATTTATTGCACTCAAATTTAGGCAAAACATTTAAGTTAATCAGTTTTCGCAAGATTTTGTTATTAATGTGTCCCAAACGTTCATGCCATAAACATTTAGACTCAAGAAAGTAAGGAGAAGCATAATCTTTATTCATATCAATTGCAATTACATTGAGTTTAAAAAGGCCCTCAGTGAGGTAACCTTTTCTTACATACATCTCATTCTTACTTACTACAACTTTATCAGAAACAAATACACATTTGAATCCATTCTTAGTCAGAACTGGTATAGAAACTAGGTTCTTTCACAATTTCGGAACATAGAGACCCTGTTCAAAGTCACCACCTTGCCTGATGTCATCTTTATGAGGATCTTTCCAGTTCCTTCCACCTTTGCAACAACGGAATTTGCCATAAACAACTTCTTGTCTGTAGGTGCTGGAGTATATGATGAAAATAATTCTTTGTTGGCACAAACATGACATGAGGCACCAGAATCTATCCACCATTCACTTGAATTTCCAACCAAGTTACATTCTGAAAGCATTGCACAAAGATCGTCCATCTCTCATTTGGATTCAGCCAAACTTGCTTGATCATTCTTCTTGTCCTTCTTGGGACCCCTACATTCAGTAGCCTTATGACCATGTTTGTCACAGTTGAAGCAGCTTCCATTGAATTTCTTCTTAGGAGGATTGCTCTTTGGACCAGATGCTTTCTTTCTTTTATTTGATTTTGTGGGATCTTCTTCAACAATATTTACTCCAGATATTGTTGAATTACCACGTGACCTCCTTTCAGCGGCCTTGTTGTCCTCTTCGATTCTCAGCCTTACCATGAGATCTTCAACAGTCATCTCCTTGCGTTTATGTTTCAAATAGTTTTTGAAGTCCTTCCACAATGGAGGTAACTTCTCAATAATTGCAGCCATTTGAAAAGCATCATTCACGACCAATCCTACATTAAAGATTATCTGAGTATTAAGAATAAACTTAATATTTCCAACATAGGTATTAAATAAATTTATACCTTCAGCAAGGAGATCATGGATTATGACCTGCAATTCTTGAACTTGGGTGACGACGGTCTTACTGTCTATCATCTTATAGTTCAGAAACTTTGCCACAATAAAATTCTTCATTCCGGCATCCTCTGTTTTGTACTTCTTTTCTAAAGCATCCCATAGTTCTTTTGAGGTTTTGACATTACTGTACACATTGTACAAATCATCCTGCAGGCCACTCAGAATATAATTTTTACACAAAAAATCAGAATGTGTCCATGCTTTTGTTACCAAGAATCGTTCTTCAGGCGGAGTTTCATCCAATATAACAGGAACGTTCTCATTAATGAACCTCTGCAGACTCAACGTAGTCAGATAGAAAAACATCTTTTGCTGCCATCTGTTGAAGTCGACTCCTGAAAACTTTGCAGGTTTCTCAGCTAGTGCTAGGGCAACAGTTGAACGATTGTGTGCAACTGATGTTGTTGCAACACTTACTGTTCCAACATTTACTTGACTTGAATTAGTCATTTTTCTGTCACAAATGGTAGACAATTTAGTATGTGAAATACTACCAGTAAAGAATAAATCATTACACAGACTGTTTCTGATTTAACGATAATGCTTTTATGTTCTTTTAATCGTTAATCAAATGAATTTTAAAAATTCAAACAGAGTAGAAAACCATAAAGGTTTTAATCTCCAGAAACCTCAAATACAGAAACTACTACATTTCTTAAGATTGTTATCTCATGTATTCAGGTTAGTCCAAAAATACAAAAATAAAAAGTAGAAAAATAGACAGAATGATTTTAATCCGAGTCCACAGAAACCACTATGTTTCCTTAAGAAATTTAATCCCCTCACTGTACCCGAGGTTGCAGATTAATTTCTCCCAAGATAAAACGGATTAACCTGTTAAAGAAGTAGCGGTACCTCAAACTTCAATAACTTCAGCAAACGCAAACAGCAACAAGAGCACACATAAACTCAGTCGATCGACAATTTTGTTTATGTAAGAAAATGTATGCAGAGAGGAAAAAATTTCAGTATTGAAAACTGAAAAAAATATCTCTATTTATAGCCATTTACAGCAAGGAATGCGTCTGTTCAGACAATTCTGTTCAGACCTCTTTTTTCCAGAACGTTGTGTCTTTTGGAAAAAATAACGACTTTTCGGAGGGAACAGGTCCCTTCAGAACGTTATTACCGTTGCATATGAATTTCAAATAAATTCCGTTGCGCCAAATAGCCGAAGCCGAAGTCGAGGCCGAGCGAGCGACGACAACGGCGCGAGGGGGCACCTTCTTCTTAACCCTTTAAGAACTAAAGGAAGGGTTTCCTAATATAAGGACAACAATTTCCTTTCTTCTACCAATATGGTAAAAATGACTTTTCATTTTCCCTCCAAAATTGATTCACCCACTTTCATTGGTTTTTCCTCTTTTCATTTTCTCTTTTTTTATTTCCCATTCACACCTTGCTAAACCCAACAGATATACTCCTCCTTGCAATCAACATTGTGTATAGCATACGTGCCTTCTTTTCTATTTCCTTCAATTCTCTAAAAAAAATAGTAAGCAACATAAGAAAAAATCATGAAGAATGTAAAACAAATAAAATTTGGCATAGTAATAGTTTAACCATCCATAAAAATTATGTGTTTTGTAATCGTGAAAATAAGACAAATTATATTCATAAAAATAACTTTTGATGCACAATTGATGAATGTTATTAGTTAAGAGCAGAATGTGGAGAGAAAATTACAAAGAAAGTCACTTGATAAGTGCCTCCTGTCTCTCAAATTCTCTAAAAATGGTAAGCAATATAAAAAAAATTCATGAACATATGAAATAGATGGATACCATAATGTTCTTACCAAAAAGTAATAGTCAAAGTTTAAGAAAATAATAAGATATCAGTCAACTGTGAGATTAATAAACTAATTTTTTTTTTAAATCTTGCATATCTCAAGAATACGGTATAAAAATGATTTTGTTGCTCAAATGACATCATGAGACTAATTAAATCTAACGAAAAGAGCCATTAATTAAGAATCTAGTCTTCATATATATATAAATGTAAGAACTACTTTTCAAACAGGGGTGACCAAATATTGTGAGTGCCAAATTTGAGTTGTTTGTAAAGAGATAGTAGCATTTAGAGGTTTTCTTAAAAGAACAATTTATGTAACTTTATTATATTTATTATAAATTATCCATGTTATTCCGATTTTTTTATTGTTCAAAATAATTGAATTGTTCAAAGATCAAGAGGGATGTTTGAATTTTTTTGCATATTTATCCTTTTATTTATTGAAGTTTTATATTTTCTAGGAGATGAATTGCATTAGTTACAAAGTTATATTTTACAAAGGACAATAGTGGAAATTATGATATAAAGTATGTCCTTGAATGGTTTTCTTAATAGGTGTGCATGGACTCACAAATTCAATTAATATGAAATAGAGGGAGTATTGTTTATTTATCATCATAATTATTACTTGTACTACTTTATCTATTCCAAATTTATGTGACACACTTTTCATTAGTTAGTTTTTTTAAAAAAGACATATTTTTGTATTTGACAAATGTTTAATGACCCTATCAATATTTTATTTGGCAAAAAGTCCAAAAATATGTACTCTTCTATTTAAATATGTATTTATTTTAGGGGTAATTTTGAAACATTGAAAAATCTTTTCATATTTCATAAATTCGATGCTAAATACATCACATAAATTGAGACAGAATAATTAATTTACACTGACGGTTGTTAAATAAATTACTTTATAAATTTTATTATTTAAAGAGAACTCTCTACCGATAAATAAAGTCCAATCAATGAATTCTAGCAATACCACTTCCTGCACACAAGTTGAATTACATTTGAGTTCACATTGAATAATACGAGTACGTGATGTTGAAGATAAATTAGTTTGGATTTTGACATAAATTTCACTTGTTACTTTTTTTTTCTTACTGAAAATTTAAATTTTGTGAGTGGATCAATTCTTCACTATATCAAGAATGCACCTTATCATAAAAAGTTTTGAGCAAAAAATTGTAGTTTAAATAAATATAGGTGATATTATAATATTCCAACATTGTCACACAACACCCCGACAAATTCACCACCTTCTTCTCTTTAAAAGTTTTCTTATTATTGTTGAAAATGCTTTCAAATTGCTTTTGAAATGCACAAAAATGTAGAAAAACACCGTGACTTATTTTTTATGGGATAAAGTCACATAAATTTAGAGAATTCATAAAAGACATAACATTGGTATCCTAAATTTGATAAAAATAGGAAACGATTGCCAAACATCAGAATAAATAATGTACTCCAATTGATGAGAACTACGATGATCGACTAAATTAAATGGTAAACGTTGCATTTTTCCTAATATGTGGAAAATACAATTATTGCTAATTCAAGTTTGTCTAAAACAAGTTTGCATACATAATACATACATGAGATATTCCCCAAACTAGGGTGGACATGATTGACACTCAACTCTTACTACCTATTAAGTGAGCGCTATCATAGCTAGCTGAAATTTACATATGAACTCAGACGGTCTGCTTATATGGAGCTGGACAATCTCTCTTCATGAGCTAGCTTTTGGGATTGAGTTAGGCCCAGGTGCCATATCTTTACATGGTATTAGAGCTAGATCCATCCATGTTTGGGCTCCCGGTTCACACTTCAGTTGGGCCTGGGCGTGAAAGGGGGGTGTTGATGTTAGAGTGGGTAAAAGTCTCACATTAGTTGGAGAATGAATTGACAATGTGCTTATATGGACTTGGACAATCTTCCCCTCGTTAGCTAGCTTTTGGGGTTGAGTAGACCAATGTGCCATATCTTTACACTTTAATAAGAACGGTTAAGAGAGGGAAACAAGTCATAATATATAGTACATGATTAGTAAAGTAGAAAAACAAAATCACCAAAACTTATAATTTAGTTCATTAGTTCATTCTTGTAAGTTGTTTCAGTCGACTGGACTTTTCTTATGTCCATTGTGGCAAAAGGTTACTTGTAGCCCTTTATATGACCACTAAATCTTTTGTGCCTCGTTATGACAATACTAGCAACCCTATGTACTGCTACTCGTAACCCTTCATATGATTACCATTCATGTTGTGCCTTATTAAGGCAGAATTAGTAACCCTTTAAGAGGGCTTAAGCAAGGAGAACCTCTTTCATCATTCTTATTTGTTAAAAGGGCAGAACTACTTAACATGACAGACAGTCCACTACAACAAAAAAGAATTTTGCAGCAATAATATAATTGCCACTATATTATATTTAGGTGCAATAATGAATATGAGTATTTATAACCAATACTTTATATAAATACCGTTAAAGGCTTTAGCGACTCTAAATGCACTCAATTGGCTAAATTTTTTTTGCAACAATAAATAGTCATTGAATGGAAAATCTAGTGCCACTAAATGTCTCTTTTGTGGTCGTCTAAGCCAAAATTTCATATCCCTTTTCAGACCAACAAGAAGGGACCAAGAAGGGACCAAACATCTCTCATCTATGCTATGCAGATGACATTATTTTGTTCTCTTTTAGGGAACCCGTCTATTGTCATTGCCATGATGATGAATAATTCAGAGATTTATGAGAAATTTTGGTTTTCTGACTCATCCAAAGGCTTCAGATAATTAAGGCAGGAGCTACCAGATGCAATTGTTGTAATGACTATATATATATACTAGTCTTTGGGAATGTGCGTTTCACATTTGTCCTTATTATTCTTATAGAATTTTTATATATTTAAAAAGTTGAGTTATAAAATAGATAATGTTGAAATACACAATATGGATTTTATTCATCAATAAAATTCATACAAGCAGGACAATGTATTTTCATAAAAAATATGTGAAGCTACTTAAGATAATATAGTCTCTAATGATATGAATGTTGATAAAATTTTGCTGGAAAAAATTATAAATGCATGTAGATTGCCTTTAACAAAATTTGCAAAAACATGAAGAAGATTATTCATATTTTTAATGTTAATGATTTAATATCATTTATTATAATCTATTCAATTTAGAATGAATTGTTTTAATGGTATCGTGAGATGGAATCAACATTTGGACATGCGATTTTACACTGATTCCATCTCATGATTCCATATCATGAGAGGTGATACCATATTCTCCAAAAACCATGATATGGAATTACATGGTGATTCCATATCATGAGATATTTTAATACAATAATTGATCCATTAGTTTATATTTTGTTAAAACAATCCCACATTTATATCTACTAACCATTTGTTTCATATGTAAATAAAATTTATAATCACATCATTACTTTTTAAAATTTATTATTCTCACCGACATAAGATTTATTATTCTCACCAACATATAGTCACTTTAACTCACACCTCACGATTGTGAAACTTTTCAACATTCACTTGAAACAATTAATCGGCATGTTAAAATATAGTTGCCGAGGCAATTAGTAAGATAGCACCAACATTTATACAACCAAAAAATATGACTGGTGTACATTCCAAAATTCGACATAATACGCGATTTTGGCCTTGGTTTAAGGTAAAATTTCAATCACATTAATAAATTTATTTTATGGCCTTAATAAGTGCACATTTATATTTTATGTGTAAGTTATTAGTATTTAGTTACATATTTCCGCCACATGGTAACTTTAAATTACATCCTTATAATAAATATTATTTATTTACACAAAACTGTCTTATTTACATCACATATGCTTTTAGTAATTCTTTATAAAATGTTTTTTGGTAGATAAATATTATGTTGTTGATGTTGGTTTCCAAAACACAAAAGGATTTTTAGTGAAAGAGAGCCTCAAAATGTCAAAGAACTATTTAATTATAGGCATTCATCTCTGTGCAATGTGATTGAACGGACTTTTGGAGCTTGGAAAAATAGATTTAGAATACTGAAAACAAGGCATGAACCATTATGATATTGATACACAAGTGAAAATTGTCATAACTTGTGCAGTGTTACATAATTATTTGCGAAAATACCAAAGTAGTGATGAAATATTTATGGTCTATGAACATGAAGATATAGTTGCGGAGGATATTGACCAACAAATGGCTCAAAGTAACAATGTTGGTTCGTCTTCTCGGTTACATGATCGAGAAATGCAAGTTCAACGTGAGGAAATTGTTTGTACTTTGTGGGAGGATTATATTAAAGACTAGTACACTACAATTTATGTTCAATTTTTTTTATTAAATTAAAGTTAGATAAAACAATTACTTAAGTGGAGAACAAATAACTTTGTAATAATTTATTATGCGATTTTATAATTTTTTATTTATTTGATAAGATTGAATAAAAAATTGGGGCTATTTTAATAGTTTTACAACTTATGGAATTTTTTTGTTTATAAGAAAATATACAACACAAAAATTCCATATCGCAAGTCCAAACAAACCTTCAATTTCATCTAATAATTTCATATCATAATACCATATCATGATACCATATCGCATGGCCAAACGGGCCCTTAAGTCTTCCACTAACTATTGCATAGATAGATGACATAGGGATTAAAAAAATGTTCTACGAACACTACTTTAACATCTGATTATTCATCCTCAAGTATGCATAGAAATTGTCGGTTTATCATCACAAGCCATCCTAAGTTATTTCAAAGAATGAATTAATAATAGACTAATTTTTCAGCAACAAATAAATTAGTAATTACCAAATAAAATGTAACATCACTATTTTATATGAGAAGAAAAATGAAAAAAAGAAGTAATTAATTGCATAGCATACCAAAAGAGAGAACATCTCTTACTATTTCATGTTAAATTTTATTATAAGTCATAATGAACCACTCTTGATAAAGATATTTTTTTCTCAACTAAACTTATCAAAGGGTTTTAGGACGAAATTATGCTGATCCTAGCACTCAAGAATAACTCAATATTCAATCAAGTAAATCATTTAGCCTTCTTATAGCATGAGTGTCATCATATATATTATACTAATTCTAAAAATTATATACATAAAACACCTAATTTTTTCAGAGAAACTACAATTCACGTAACCCATATTTTGGCCTTAAATTTGCTTCAACGTAGAAAAACATATATTGGATCGACATTTTCAATTCATCATCAAATGTAGTATTTTCCTTCAAACATCACCTTCACCTATAAATTTACAATAATATATGAAAGTCAAACGGGAAAATAGCAAAAATTGAGAAAGACACAAAAGATTTAGAAAATGTGTAGATGAAGAAAAAAAATCTGAATCGAGAAGAGAAAAGAAAATTAGATACTGTATGTGCTTACCTTCGTGGAGTGCATAGACATAAATGCACAAATGTTTACAAGAATGTTAAAAACTGATATATTGATGGTAATTTATAATATAAATATTTGATATTTAAAGTAGAGCAACTTTCACATATAGCAAACACAAAATTTATATTTGTATGTTATAGCAAAGTTTGCATAATTGCGCTCCATAGCAAACATATATATGTATAATTCGTTATACATATACAAAAAAAAACAGTTGTATAATTCGCTATACATATACAAAGAAAACAGTTGTATAATTCGCTACACATATACAGAAGAAAACAGTTGTATACAAAAGATCAATTGTATAATTTGTGTATGTATAAAACGAGAAAGAGAGAAAGGCAAAAGAAAACTGGGCAAGAAATATTTGTATTATATAATTATAAGTGTATAGGATGAAGATATATGTATTTGCATGTGTATATACAATTTTCTCTCGCTTTATACAAACAGAAGCGCAATTTATACATTTCGGTTATGTTTGTATAAGCAAGAGAGGCGATGGTGGTGAGCGAGATCTGGGAGAGGGAGAGAGGGGAACGAAAATATATGTATATGTACAATTTCCTCTCGCATTATACAAACACAAACGCATTTTATACATTTGTGTTTGTATAAAAGCGAGAGAGGCGAGCGAGACTACCACCAAACGAGAGTGGCGAGCGAGATTCCACCAGGGAGAGTGGCGAAAATAGCAATAGTTTGCTATAGGGTACAATTAATTCAAAGTATATTTATAGCATTTAATTTGAATTAATAGTTTGCTATTATGTACAATTATCCCTTTAAAGTATCGATAATGTAAAATATGAATAGACTTACAAGGAGCTGGAGGGAAATAAATTAATGAACTGTGACTTTTAAGAAACGTTTCATGAAGAAAATAAAAAGGTCTAAAATGTTGTTGTAATAACCACCATAAATGTATATGTAACCATTTTTGGGTATGAAATAATTGAAGAAAAAAGAAGGGGAAAATGGAGAAAAAATCTAAAAAATAAGCGAGGAAAAAATAGCATATTGTTTATGTCTAACGTATTGTCTATAGATGGATAGATTGAATTAGTTCCAGATTAATTGGCAAAGCAATATTTTTTGGTTAATTACAATCATTTCATTTGCTAATTTCCAACAAAGAGTAATGAAAATTAATTAGTTAGTTAATTTATTATTATGATGATAAGTAATGTTCTTTTTCATTGTAATTTCTAATGAAAAAATGTTACAACTTCGAATGTACAAAAATAATTGCTCAAGTTTTACATCAATCAAAAAAACCAAAAGGCCTAATAAAAGCTGAGAATTTCAATGGGTTAGCATTTATAAATTTTTAATATAAACTCTTTTTCTTCATTAAATATTTAATTAGTTAGACATTTTATAATATTTTAATTTAGAGTAGGGGTAAAATGGTAATCCAACTTTGTTCTTTGGAGCTTCCCACTTTTAATAATACTAGTATCTGGGCACGTGCGTTGCACATGTACTCCATAATGATGAATATGAATTATTAAAAATCACCCAATTTCTTTTTAAATTGTATTTGAGTTACAACAAAAATATGAAAAATAAAATGACAAATGTGTATATTATATAGTTAACTCATACGAAGAAACTCTTTTGCATTTAGTCCTCCCCTTATTATAATTTCGATATATAAATTTATATTTGTTTTCAAAAATAAAATATAGTAGCAAAAACAAACATAGAGACATACTACTTTATGATTAACTTCCTTAAAATGTCTCTCTTGTCTCATAGTATAGAGTAAAAATGTTGAAAGTAAATTAATAGCTACACATTTCAAGAAGATAAAATGTTTTAACATTAATTAGTAGAAGATGAAATTCTCCTTCTCATTAAGTAGAATGCAATTAATAAGTAATTCAAATTTATAACTAAGGAAATTTAATTAGAAGGAAATAACTAAAGAATTAAAGTGCAACAGTTGGTATTTAAATTTTGTCATTATATAATTAAAATATTAATATTTAATTAAATAAATCATATTTTAATTTAGTGGAGAGCTAAAATGACAATATTAATATTTTTATAATTAAAATTTTGTTAAAATATATTTTATGTTTGTTGTTATAAATATAATAGGAGCAATATTTGGTCGGAGGTTAACAGATCTTCTAATTTCTTAAGCATTTTGGTGTAGCATTTTTTTTACTTTGGGATTTGAATCTCATGATAATTTTAATAAAAATTGTCTTAAAAATATAGATTTTATCCACAAGCACATATAAAAATAATTCTTTACAAATATTTAAAATTAAAGGTGCAAAAATGCATTATAATAATTTGAAATTAGAATAACTTGTAGGCGTTAATTGTCTGTTTTTACATGCCTTATAGGCTATTATGATGATTCTATTTGTTTTATTTTCTATAGGAAAAAATACATCCTTCGATCATATACATTCTTAAAATGAAATTACAAATACAAAGAAAAAAATATCACAGGAGCAAGCTTAGCATAAGGCTACCAATGAAAATAGAAAAATTCTAAGACAATCTTTTTTTATTGATAATGCAAATTGAAACAAAGCTATAGTAATAAACATTCAACCTTAAAAAAAGAGTTAAAAATCTTGGAAGACAAGTTAACGGAAGTGACATTCAACTACTTAAATGGAGGGGTCTTATCATAATTCTAATCTCGGCAAATAAGTAAAAAAAAGCAAATACATCAACCTCTGGTATTCTAGTAATTGAAGTGTTATTCATCCCTATAATCACATTATGCCTTATAATTTTGACACAAATCCTCTTGTCTTGAAATTTTCTTCACCTGATTAAAGCTTCTCTAGTCTTCGACACACAAAAATTGTATCACAGAAAAATCTTTCTATGAAAATACTATTGAAAGGTTTGTATTTATAGGAAAAAATATAGCTTTGGAATATGAAGATTCACTTACAAAATTGAAAGGTCGAGAGTTACAACAAATTAAATACAAATATTAATTAAGAACATAAATTAATTTGGAAGATGAAACACATACAAGTATCTATTTAATTTACATACTTCAAATACAACTCTTTCACTTTTCCGAGGCATGACATACTTAATCACTTAAGCGAACTTGATTTGAATTTCAAAAAATACACGTTTTCATGAGGTCAAATACTACTACTATATTAAATTATTTACA
The DNA here is from genome assembly GCF_019186545.1 of Solanum stenotomum. NCBI lineage: Eukaryota > Viridiplantae > Streptophyta > Magnoliopsida > Solanales > Solanaceae > Solanum > Solanum stenotomum. Next base: position 12,788,602 of record NC_064288.1, on the reverse strand, counting down.
TTAACGAAGAGAAGTGGAAAAAACCTAGTTGATTTTCTTTCCGAATAAATATAATACTATCTTATGATTATTTTATTTTTTAAGTTTTGACTTAATATCTCCTCAATTTTATAATATAATATAATATTAAGCTGAAAAGTGAAAAGGCTATCATTAGTAAATAGAATAAGATAAAATTTATAAAGAAGATAAAAAGACTACATGTATAAGAAGATTAAAAATTCTTTCAATTCAGTAGTAGACTAACATTAAAACATACAAATTATTATATTTAATAGGAGTAATTTACTTTATAATAAATGATTATTATCGTTTTATTTAATTAAATATATATTTTATTATATTTTAATTTGGTGTAGGGGTGAAATGGTATTTCAACTTTTAATTTTGTGGCAAGTGTTTTTTGTGTCTTATCTAAAAAGTTATGACCTTCCCGAGAAGTCACAACTCTTTGGAAAAGTCACAACTTATTGAAAAAGTCACAACTCTTTGGAAAAGTCATAATTCATCAAAAAATCACAACTCTTAGGAAAAAGTCACAACTTATCAAAAAAGTCACAACTCATCGAAGAAGTCACAACTTAAGTTAGGAATATTATAGTAATTTAACATTCAAGTTAGGAGTTCATGCTTTTAAGGTAATATAGAAATATAGATATAGATAGATGATATGATATGATATGATGATATATATATATATATATATATATATATATATATATGATCCTTAGCATGTATATATATATACAAAACAATAGAGTTACCATCAAATACTGATCGGTAGCTCGTATACAGATATACAAAAAAGATCATCTTACCAAAAACTTGAACTTATCGTATCTGATCCTTAGACTTGGTAGCTGCCACTTATATTCAAATTATAGTCTCCTTTGGAGGATTGCAGAAAATTCTGATAAATGGAAAAGGAGATATATGCAGGGTATGTTAACTCTGTAGCCTTCTTTGCAAGCACATCCGCTACTTGATTGGCCTCTCTGTAACAGTGAAAAATCTCTATAGTTAGGAAAAGATAACCTCATAACAGCTTTCAAGTTCCAAATAACAAGGAATTTAATACTACTGATTTTGTAACATTGATTCTTGGTATGGCCTTTGAAGTGACAATACTCACAGTAGAGATGAGATCTTCCAGATACATACTGATTTTTGTCACCATATTTACACGACGCATATTATCATTCAAAAACATTTAATCAAATTACCTTATTGGCGTGACTTTCGTAAGAAAGAACTGTAGTTAAGACAAGTTTAAACTGACCTCAAGATTCTTCCTTTCTAGCAAGGTTAACTTCTACGTTTGCCAACACCAATCAGCATACAACTAAATCTACATAATAATTGGGGTTCAATTTATTACATCAAATATACAACTAATAGCAAACATGGCAAGAAGAACATATGAGTTACCTAGTGTAAACATTATGTCATACCTTCTATTTTATAATTATTTCTTCCATTTAACTAAGTCTCAAATGATCCTATATCCCGGAGCTCAACATATGTCCAAGATAGCTAGCTAGAGATAGTTAATGAGATAACTTAATACAATGCAAATTTCCTAATATATTATACCTGCATGTATAAAGAAACAATTTACTGCATATATAAAACGCCAATAAATATCCAATGACTTTTTCTCCTTAAACATGGATTTAAATTCATCTATGATAAATCGGATGTGTTTAGGGGTGTCAAATGAGTGTGTTGAGTCGAATTTGGAGGGGTCAAAATAAATCGTGTTGAGTTAATAAATGAGCTGGTTATTAATCCGCCCAAATGTTATTAATTGGGTTGAAACACATTGAGTCAAAATGGGCTACACAATGGGTAGTCCAACCCGCCCAACTCTTACTAATGTTATTCATGTATCAATTTGATCTATATATCAGCTAAACTTTTAGATGGGCTGAATTAGACCGATCAAAATGAGTTGAGTTAATAATTGACGCTAATGAATATATTTAGAATATCAGGGCTGTTCTGACTTAGAATAGTCCAATCAGTCCGGCCCATTACAAAATGGACATATCCTTGCAATATAGTAGAAAGGCCCTTAGAACTGTACGAGATGGAAATAACATAAGTTTGGTGGAGCAAGGCTCCTTATGGCACAAACAAAGTGAGCACTGATGGGAGTTTCTCACAAAAATATGAGCAAACATAGTATATGTGGATTTGTTAGAGATAGTCAAGGTGATTTAATCATGGTTTTCTCTATTTCAGTTCAATGTAGCAGTAGCAATATCGCTAAATGAAGCTACTGCAGTAGAGTTTGGAGTGAAAGGGTGTTGTCTCAATGGAAATACTTAGAACTTGACTAAATGCACAACCAACATGGTGACAAAGGACGACACTTTCTACTTGAAGCTTAACCAGATTGTGGACAAAATCATTAACTATAAGAAGAGGGCTAGAATCCAAATCACTCACCGCTACAGAGAAGGAAACCAAGTAGCAGATTTTCTTGTTGCCTTTTTCATTCTAAGGACATAGGTAGACACTAATGTGCCAACAAAACAAATACTAGTGTGCCTACTATAACCAAACATGGAAAATGAACAACTACAAATCATAGAGACAAAGTGAGTTGGTAGAAGAGAAATGGAGGAGGAGGAGACATAGGTTTGTCTGAAGTATGTCAACGCAGGTTACAAGTTAAATATTTTTTGAAAAAAACAAAAAAATCTATAGCATTAAAAGCGCGGGGAAACTGACCACGTCATTAAATTTTTACGTATAATGTAACAAACTAAAATTCTCAACACAAATACTCGAGTACTGTATAATCACTCATAACCAAATTACAACACCAACACTTAAACTATTGATTTAGGAAACTACATCTAGAATGGAGGATGAGAAACTTAGACTCTAGAAAGTGTTAAGAATTCATCACCAACTTAGTTAATATCTATGACATGCCAGAGAAGTATCTAGAATATTCAAAGTTGTAAAGAAATGAAAGGATATATCTAGAATGATTGTTCCTCAGAGAAAGTGTAGAAATATTCTAGAAGGGATAGTTGGAGGAACATTCTAGAGTAGAATAGTACATATTCTTCACTAGATCCTTCCCTTGATCACCACCTATAAATAAAGATGGCCATTTGAGTTGTAGCCAAGAAAGAAGGAAGGTAAGCAAGCAAGTAAGGAGTGTGTACACAAGACAAGAGTGGGTGCTCAACCTAGACCCCAAGTAAATATATTGTTGGGCTATCTAATTCTTGAGCCTTTTCGTGGTTTAGCCCTAGGCCCAACAACTTGGCTAGCGTATGGGCTATCCGTGTTCACAACATATAATTCCATCCCCACATGGATACTATTTATATACTATTCCATCTACACATGGATACTATTTATATACTACTCCACTAGATTAAACGAGCAAAATCCGGAAGGCATGATATTGTGACATGACAAAGAACAAAAACAATAGAGAAAACCAAACAGAATAAAAATGGAGAAAACCAAACAAATGAGAAGTCTCAAATAAGTGTTATCAATATAAATGATAATTGAAACAACACATATCTCACAGTCTTGAGATTTTCAAAAGTCACAAAGAAGGGAATGCATCATCCTTCGAAACCATCAATTGTCTAAATTTTAAAATCTTCAAAACAAACAAACAAACAACATGAAATTAAACCATCATAAATCAGAGCAATCCAATGCTACTTTGATTTTTAGAATTATGCTGCTCAAAAGGCAATGAACAGAAGCCACTACCTCCATTTGTTGCTGCTGGGAGGTTGAATTATTATGACCACAAATCAATATTTGAAAAGCCACTATCAAAATTGACCCATTTTGTGCATTTGCAGTACTGTCCCTATCCGAGGAGAGGCGACCGTCGGGACTTATGATTATACCTGAGGGTAGGGGTGGCAAATGGTTGGATTGGATCGAATTTGGATGGATTGAATATAGATTGAGCAAAAATAGTTTGGATTACAATCCACCCAAATAAAATATGGGTAAATATGAATTTGGTCAAATATGGTTTGGGTAAAATGGTTCAAACTCATCTAAAAAAATATGTTTTTTTTTAAAAAAAGAAATTACCCCCTCCACCGAGCACCCCCACCCCCCCCCCCACCTTCCACCAACCTATCCCTA
>NC_064288.1:12699782-12784306 GCF_019186545.1 Solanum stenotomum | reverse complement strand
AATAAAAAAGAAATTACCCCCTCTCCCGGGCACACCCCACCCCCCAAGGCGCCCCCCTTATCACCAACCTACCCTTAATTTTTTTTTTGTTTTCCAAAAACAAAAAAAATAAATATGTTTTTTCAATTAAGTTTGAAAATTAATATTATTTTTTTTATTTTTTAGCACAATTAAGAATTTTGAGTGGAAGTGAAAACTAAGTGATCTATTATGGGTCAATATGGACACCCATATTTAACCCATTTTGACCATATTTGTAGAGACTCTTAAAATAACTTGAAATCCATACTTAGCCAATTAAAATATGAGTGATCCAAGTCTTTAAATATGGGCAAAATGGACTCATTTCATTAATATGGGCTGAAATTGCCACCCCTACCTAAGGGCAAAATGGGAACTTTTGTTGCATCACCTCCTTTGACAATTGAAGTGACTTTTGGTAACTCTATGGGTGCATAGACTAAAAATGCTCCCATTCTATCAATGTTTGTCTCTTGGAGCACTAACAATTCCTTTTGCATATAAGGCTGCATATACATTACAACAATTAAGAAATACTAGTGGAAGTACTAAAAGAGAAAATGTGTAGAAGATTTTCAAATCATCAGTGTATATAAATTAAATGCAACAAAAGATAGTCTTTGTTTTTGTGTGTGTTTTTATTGTTAATTGACTACAAGTCAAAAGTGAAATTGGACCATAGAAAATGCCTTTTGATTCAATAAACAAAGATTAAAAGACCTAAAGGATGAAAATATACAATTAGAAACTTTGATATTTCTATATGTGAAAAAAAAATGAATGCAATCATAAATAATATTATTTGATTCTTAAAAAATGTCATTATTACTTGATAATTTAAGCAGAAAATAGCAAACGATAAATAAATAAATATGAAAAATACCTGAATGATTGTGATACTGTTTCCTGGAAAAGTTCTTGTTAGTACTCGAGCTAACTCAACCACATTATTCCCACCGGTCAAAATATCCCACTGAAAAAAAATCAAATGATAAACATTATCATAATTTAATTGTCAAATTTAAGTTTGTGAGATGAATATTGTATAAAATCATATAATGAATGTTGAAGATAAAGGAAACTGAATATATGGAACAAGTTAAACAACCTGGTCCCATCAATGTGTACAACGGAGTTAGAATCACACTAGGATTAGACTACTTAATTATATCGACTAGGCTGCTACTTCTTGTACTAGCAGAAGTCGACTAGGATTAGATTATTTATAATTGCATTATTATTATAGTAGTAATATGTATTGTAGTAGGACTATAAGTATAACTAACTTAAGACTCTACAATTCTTTCCGTGTATAAGAAGCATGTACTCAAAATTTTTAATCATCAATACAATCCTTTATTTCTCTAATCCTAGACGTGAGAATTCTATATGGTATCAGAGCTTAAAAGCTCTTCCACTCTCTGAGTATTGATAAAAAAAAACCACACTTTCAACTGTAATGATACCCTCTACCAACACTACCAACTCATTGCCGCTTGCTCTATTAAAATTAAACCAACAAACTACCTCATATGGAGGAAACAAATATCTCAATTGATTCAGGTGATGAGACTAACCTATCCATCACAGAGAATGAACGTACTAAAAATAGTTGTTCCACTGGACAGACTGTTGGAAAACTTGTAGCCGTTGAGAAGGATGCAAAAGATAGTGGCAACGTTTGATGACTGTGAGGAGAAAGATGTGTTGCTAAGGAGTTGGATCTTAGGCACCTTGACAGAAGAAAACATGTACCTAATTGTGAGTTGCTCAACTGCTAAGGAGATGTGGAATTGCTTGAAAGAAACTTAGCTTCAAGCAATAAAAGATAAGGAGTTTCAGCTTAAACAACAACTACAAAGTGTTATGCTAGGAACCAAAAAGATTGATGGATACATCAAGGAATTCAAAACCATATGTGATGGACTTGCATCCATTCACAAACCTGTGGATGAAGATAGCAAAGTAATCAATATTTCTAGAGGTTTAGGTCTCAAATACAAGACTTTCAGGACTCTAATGTTAGGTAAGACACCAATCCCACCCTTTATCAATTTGTTAATGCTCTCATGGGTTTTAATATAAGGGAAGATGAAGAAGAGGTGCCACAACAAAACCGTAACATGGTATTCGCTTCCCAAAGAGGCAGGGGAAGGGGAAACAACAACTTCAACTCCAGAGAAAGAAATTTCAAGTCTGATGGATAGGGAACAAGTTCTCAGAATAGTCAATATGGACTAAGTTCTCCGAACAATCAAAGTTTCCCAAGTAAAATATGGAGAGGAACAATACTCAATCATGTCAAAATTGTAGTACGAATAATCATATTGCTCTTAAGTATTTTTACTGGCGGGACTATTCGTTTCAATCTGAAGGCGAACTACCACTAGCAACGACTTGACATCACATTCATACTGAAGCATTGACAAAAATAGTTTTTTGCTGGGTTTTTAAAGCTAGGTAGGAGTAACCGTTCCTCCACTCTCTAGCTTGAGGGGAAGTTTTGAAGGTAAAGAAAACTGAAGATATGGAACAAGTTAAACAACCTGGTCCAATCAACGTGTACAACGAAGTTAGACTCACACTAGAATCAGGCTACTTAATTATATCGACTAGGCTGCTACTTCTTGTACTAGCAGAAGTTGAATAGGATTAGATTACGACTAAGATTATATTAAAACTAGCATTCGGTTATTTATAATTGCATTATATTTATAGTAGTAATAGATATTGCAGTAGGAATCTTAGTAAAGCTAACTTAGGACTCTACAAATTCTCTCCCTATATAAGGAGCATGTACTCAACAATTTTAATCATCAATACAATCCTTGATTTCTCTAATCCTAGATGTGAAAATTCTACAATTAAAACAATATATGTACAATTAATGCCAAGACTAGCAAAACATGTACATAATATAACTCGGAACATAATATTTGCAAATCAATCAAATTCAGGATTTTAACTTGATAGTTTACAAAATTCTTACCATTGAACTCATTCTATTTTTTATTTTAAAATTATGATATTTGTTGAAATATTTGAAAGTTTCACATAAAAATCTATACAGGGATTGAAAAAAAGTCAATTTCTATATGAGTATTGTTAGGGGTCATTTGGTTAACAAGTTATATAGGGATTGAAAATGTAAAAGTTACTTTTTTTATCAGATGTTTGGCTTATTGCATTAAAAATTGAATATCCAGTGCAAAGATATGTACAATCATTACCTTTTTATGACAATCATTCCTAGCCCTATAACAATATTTCACCTATAATATACTATAACAACAACATCATGTGTAATCCCATAAAGTAGAGTCTGGAGAGGATAGAATATACACAAACCTTAGCACATCGTCAGAAGTCATGTGAAGAGAAGGGACTTAGAGTTTTAGATCAATGATTGATTTTTCCTGAAAGTGTCACCTATGAAGAGGGTGATGATATTTGGCAAGAAAGAGAGGCTTAGTCCGAGATATGTAGGTCCTTACAAAATCCTGAAAAGGCTAGGTAATATGGCTTATGAGTTGGAGTTGTCAACAGAACTAGCAGGGGTTCATCTAGTCTTTCACATTTCCTTATTAAACAAGTGTATGGGTGATCCGACATCAATAGTACATTAGAGAGTGTGGTTGTGAAGGATAGCCTCACTTTTGAAGAAATGCCAGTTGAGATTCTAGACCGCCAGGTTCGTAGGTTGAGAAATAAAGAAGTCGCTTTAGTGAAGGTTTTGTGGAGGAGTCAGTCCATAGAGGGAGCTACTTGGGAAACAGAAGCAGCCATGATGGCCAAGTATCCTCATCTTTTTCCTTCCGATTCCGTTTCAGCTTCAGGTAATAGTTCCTCTCCATTCTCTCAGTTTACTCTTGCGTAAATTCAGTCTCAGTATCTTGTTCCTCCAGTTGTTCTTGCATTTCAGCATATTTGCATGTTCTTGGAACTCAGTTCGGTTAGATAACATTTTTTAGTACTTAGTGGTAGGGATTGCAGCTCCTTCCCTCCATACTCAGCTAGTTAAGACTTTATTCGAAGACGAATGTTTCCAAGGGAGGGATATTGTAACACCTCAGAACTGAACATCATAAATTTTGGTGAACCACAGAAGGGTTCACGGACCATGAAAGGAACCACAGTCCGTCGACCTGCTCGTGGTTCACACCCACCTAGAAGTGGTGGACCACGGAGCCCTTCATAGTCCGTGGACCACCACACGCCGTGGGAAGGCTCGTGAAAGCAAGGCAGAACCACCCGAGCTCAGGCATCAAACCACGGATCCCACCGCAGGCTGTGGTCTCGATGACGGGCCATGGATTGGTCCATCGTCTTGAGCCAGCAGAGCCCTAGCCCCAAGTGAAGAACCACAGTGGCCTTCACGGTCCGTGGTGCTTCACACAGTCAGTGAAGTGGACCATAGAGGGAGTACCCAGGAACCAATAGACTCTGGCCAGCAACCACGACCCACTTAACGAGTCGTGGTCCCTTTGACGGCCCGTCAATAGCTCCATGATCGGCCTTCATCAACTTTTAAATCAGGGTCATTTTGGTTTTTTCCCTATGCATTGGGCATGTAAACTACGTTGTTTAATACCTAAACTACGTCATTTTACTCAGTTTAAGCCTAGTATTCTAGTCAGAACCTACCCAAAATCATTATTCACCAAAATTCATCGAAATTAGTGCTAAAAAGAAGAGGAAAGTTGACCAGCCTCTCAAGAACAAGCAGAAGGTTTTATTCAAGTTCCAGCCCCGAAATCGAAGGATTTCTCCGTAGATTTCTTCACCATGTATGTGTGATTTCATTAGTGGATTCCTTTCGTCCACTAGGTCCCTAGAATTCAGTCAGATTCTTGATTGTCTATATCTTGTTTAGACCTAGAATTTCAAAACCTTAGAAATTATTGTGATTTAGCTGTTGTAGTATCCTAAATCGAAATAGCTTGTTTTCTTGGAAAGTATGCTTATTTCCTTATATGAAACTCATAACCCTAGTTTGTGTTGATTCTCTTAGTTCATGAATTACACTTTCTAGGTCAGCTAAATAGATAATCATGCTCCAGACTACGAATGTTACATTACCTGTTTATACATGTTGCATTCTCAGATTTGCATGTCAGTATTTTGAGCTATTCAGTATTTCAGTTACATTTCAGTCATATACATATTCAGTTGGGAGTAGACTTAGCACCGAGTTGGACTAGGGTTCAGCGTACCCTCATAGTCCCAAAACTACATGCCCTCATAGGAGTATAAGTTCCCTCAGTTAGGCATCAGATTTAGTGATCACGCCAGTCATTCCTTTATACCCCTAGCAAGGTATATTGGGTCCTCTCGATAGGGCGTATACATCAGACTCTGTATTATCTCATGTGGTTTTATGTCGGTTAATAGTAGCTCCCATAGTAAGACTCTAGTGCATTTGACTAGGTTTTCAATTTACATTCCAGTATTCAATCTCAGCATGTTATGTTCTTGATTAGTATTTGGTCATTGCATTAGCTCAGTTTTTAGTTATTATTCAATATTTATATTCTGTTCAAATTATATCATTGCTCAGTTATGCATTGTTCAACTATTATCTATACCATGCATGCTCAATACATTCCAAGTACTCACGCATACTCTGCGCTACATCCTTTCATGATGTAGGTTCAGGTACTCAGCATCTAGATCATGCATAAATCGATTCTTAATCCGTATTTAGCAGCTTCAGTGGTGAGTCCTCATACTTTGAGGACAAAATCCATGCGTTTCATTTTTAGTCTTTTATTTAGTTTTGTTAGAGTTAGCTTGAGGGCATGTCCCAATAACTCTATTCAGTTAGAGGCTTTTCAGACATACTAATAGAATCAACTCGACTTATTGAGTTATCTTTTAGTATTATTAAACTCTTAGGAGTCGTTTGGTTTGAATACAAGTTATGCTGAGATTAGTTATGCTGGGATAGGTTATGCTGGGATTAGTTATGCTTGGATTAATTTTTATTGCTTGTTTGTTTGTCATATTCAAACTTATATTCATTGCATAATTTCTAAGAATAAGTTGTTTGTTTACAAAAATACCCTTTACCCTATTTAGTTTTTTTTTTGTTATTTTTTACATTTTCTTTGCAAGTTTAGTTATTCATTCTTAAAAATAAAATTTTACATCTTATTTAGCTTAAATATCTTTGGGTGTGCATTTCCATCATTATGCCATGGGTTTTTTAAATTGAACTTTCATCTTCTTTAACTTAAAAATAAAACTTCCATCTTGTTTAGCTTAAAATAAAAATTCCATATTTTTAGCTTAAAAATAAAACTTTCATCTTAATTATTTAGTTTAAAAATAAAATCTTCATCTTATTTAGCTTAAAAATAAAACTTCCATTTTAAGTTTAACAAAAGTAAAATAAATTTTATTATTAAAGTTATCTACATTTTAATTGATATATAAAATATAACTTTTAAGTGAGTAATAAACTATTTAATAAAAAATATCCAATTTAGTAGTGTAGTGAACATTTTGAGAGAAATTAAAATATAAATAAACTGAACATAAGAATTAGGCAAGTAAATTCAACTTATATTATATTCATAAATACAAATTGTATTTATAAAATGTAATTTTTTAAAATAAATATATATTATCATAAGAGCAACGAATAATTAAGGTTGTGAATGTTATTATACATATTGTTAAAAATTATGTTAATATACATGAATGTAAAGTGGTGTATAAAAGTGGGGTTAAGAAGGGTATTTTTGTTATTTTACCTACCCAATCCCAGGATAAGTTATCCTGGGATTGTTATTCAATCCCCAGGGAGGGATAACTTATCCCATGACTAACTGTTAATCCTGGGATAAGTTATCCCACCCTTGGAAACCAAACAACAGATTAAAAGCCACTTAAATATTATCCCTCGATAAAATCCTCTTGTCCATCACACCAAACGACCCCTTAGTATGTTTATTATATTGAGACTAGTTGGGTATTCCTTACTTCCAGTTATCTATTATTTTTGCTTTCGCATAGTACTTGTTTCATTCTGTAACTTTTGTAGTATGCTTATGATATGCCAGACATAGGGTTAGCTTGGGGTCACTCGTGATCCTAGGTCCCGTGTTATGTCAAGGGGGTAGCCTTAGAGCGTGACAATAGGAGGATGCAAATGACTTCGAAAGTTCTTCAAAGTGGATTTTATTAGCCATCATTGTATCAATATGCCAATTCCCTTGTCAAAACTTGTATGCAAAGTTAATGACATGGGGAGTGTCTTGAAATCATGAATTTCCTCTTTCTCTCATTCTTGAGGTAGAATTGTTTGACGTGTGGGATATTGATTTCATGGGTCCGTTTGTGAGCTCGTATGGTAACAACTATATTTTTGTAGTTGTAGACTATGTATCTAAGTGGGTAGATGTAGTGGCCTTACCTATGAATGAAGAGAGGAGTGTAATCCAATTCCTCAAAAAGTGCATTTTCACAAGATTCAGAACTCCTGAGCTATCATTAGTGATAGAGGTTCCTATTTCTACAATCAAATGTTTGAGACTGTAACATCTCGCAAATTGAAAGAACTAGAAAGAGCTAGAATTAGAAAGAGTGATTTTTGGAAATTATAAAAATCTGGAAAATTGGGTAAGTTAGGTTTGAGTTTTTGGTCAACTTCAAACGACCATAACTCCTATCCCAGGATGAGTTAGGTGTGTTTACAGATATCGCAGGAAAGATTTTGGAATAATATTTCCAACGCCGTCGAGTTTGTGCGATTCCGAGTTCGTATGAGTGAGTTATACCCAGTGGAAGTTAGGTTGTTCAAATAAGGAAAGTCCAATCCAGATTTTAGAAGGGCATTATGGTCTTTTCACCACCCAGTTTAGTTAATTCAGTTTTAGCAATTAAATTGGGTTCTAAACTGAACTAATTCAGTTTAGACAATTGGAAATTTACGCTAGGGTTTTAGGAGAAAGAATGCAAGAGGAGAAAAGAGGAGAAAGAACAAAGTTCGTCGTTCTTGAAGGTTTAGCTTGTGGATTTCGACAAGGGTTGAGCCCTAAGGTGGTATGTGAGGCTTTCATAACGTTGGGTTCGTTCACCCACGTGCCAAACATATTTATTTCAACGTAAATTCATCCTAAAAGAGTTTGAAAGTTGATGTTCTTGATATGTATCCTTGAATTTGATATTGTTCTTGAATTGGGCTGAAATTGTGAAGTTTCTGAGATCATTAAGTCAAATTATTGAGTTGGTTGAAGTTAGGTTCTTAGGTACATTTGCTGGGTATCTGTATCTAAAAGGAATTTGGGAAAAGAAACCGAGTTTGGGCAAATTAGGGCTGGAAAACGAAGAAGAAATTTAGTCGGGCAAATCCGGGCACTGGCTCGGTGTTGCGGACTTGCTCTTCAAATTTGGAAAAAATGCTTTCGTGGAGCGGAGCGGTCACGAATCGTTCTACCTCAAAAAGTATTTTCACGACTAAAATTTAAATACCTCTCCGCGTCGCGGACCCATCCTTAGACAGTGATTTTTTTTAATCTTTTCTCATGTTTAGCTATCTAAAATCATTCTTAAGCATCATGAGATATTTACTAACACAAATCACAATCCTTGAATCCATAATTCAATTCAAAGAAAGTTAAGAGTCAAGTCAAGAGAAGTTAAGAGTCAAGTCTAGAAGTTAAGAAGCAAGTCAAGAGAAGTTTATAAAGTTTTCAGAAGTCTTTTACAAAAGTTTTAACTTTGTTTTAAGAGTTAAGTTTCAAGTTAAGCAAAAAGTAAAGAGTTGAGTTCATTTCTCAAAAAGCTATAAGGGAACTAAGTATTCCCCAGAGTTTAAAATGTTTTCACATTTGAATAAGAAAGGAAAACACCGATTTCTAAGATAGCTTTTAAGCTAAAGTTTTGAGTAATTATCTCAAACCAAAGAAAGAAGTTTGATTTTTAAATCATATGAGCTAAGTATATTTTGGGAGTAGTATTCAGCACCGATATGGGGATGCGAGTTCATATTAACTCAAGTCTCCATAAACCATGTAGCCATCATGGGTAGTAAAGGATCATACTTTTTAGATGACTCCTTAAGATGCTTTTAGCATAGAGTAGTGGATCCACTTAGTTATGCGTTCTATATGATGACAAAGTATAGGATACTTCTGGCAGCGTGGGCAAGACGTTGTATCACCACTTAGGCTCATAGTGGTGGTTATCGGTTAGAGAAACTCCCACTGAAACTATATTACTTTATTATATGAGTAAGGTTGAGTTTGTTATTGCATTTTCTTTAACGAACTAAGTTGTTTTCTACTATTTTAAAAGCTTTCTATATATTGCATGTGTTTTATTGCTTTATATTGAGTTAAGTTATCCAGGAGTTGAGTAAAGCCAAAGTATTTGTTTCTTTCAGATTCTTTTCAAGCTTAAGTTATGTTTAGCATTCTAACTCGCATAATTGTACATTCAATGTACTGATGCCAGCTGGCCTGCATTTTATTATGATGCAGACGCAGGTAACCATGATCATCACCAGCCTCGTTGATCCAGTTGAGCACTCAAAGTCAGTTGGTGAGACTCCTTGCATTTTGTAGGACTCCTTTTACTTTGCTTTCAGTATTTCATTGTTAGGATGATCGGGGGTCTTATCCTGGCATCCCTCTTTGTTTTAGAGGCTTCATAGACATTCAGACTGTTAGTAGTTTAGTTGTTTTTACATTGCTATTTCTTATGTTAAGACTTGAGCTGCCACTTTGGCAGTGAATGTTATTATAATACATTCGAAGTTATATTTTAAGCAGTTCAGTTTACTTAATCTAAAAGTATTTATCTTGAGTAAAGTGTTCCGCTGAGTAAGTAAGCCACGCTAAGGGTTCGCTTGGGGCTAGCAATGGTTCTCGAGTGACAGTCCCGCCTAGGGTGTAGGCTCGGGGAGTGACAAACTTGGTATCAGAGCACACAGTTCAAGAGTCCTAGGGAGTCTATGAAGTCGTGTCTCTAGAGTCCTAGTTAGCGGTGTGAAGTGCGCCACATCTATAATTTGGAAGCTGGAACATTTAGGAATTCCTTCACTTCTTTCATACTCATTTCGTGTGATAAAGTGTATCTCTATAAAAGTCTCTTTCTAACTCGTGCTTACGCGTAACCGATTTTGAGCTGTCTTATGGTCGAGAGTTCTTTCATGAGGCGATTCTTTCCTTGTTAGCTAAGAGAAGCAATGAGATGGTTGCTGACATGAGGAACATGATGAGTCTATTCGTAGTTGGGTTGACTCGTCTGTCAAGTAAGGAAAGTAAGGCAGCCATGCTAATAGGTTACATAGGCATAGCAAGGCTGATGATCCATGTGCAACAAGTTGAGAAGAACCAGCTGAAGGATAGAGAAGAGTTTGAGAATAAGAGGGCTAAGACATCAGGGAATGAATTTGGGCAGCAAAAAAGTAATGCGAACCGATCTTCTTTCCTACATAAGCAGAAAGGACCTGCTCCATCATCTGCTAGTGCACTTGTACTAAGGAACAAATGTGAGTACAATAGTCAGAATTCTCAGAACTTCAGAGCTAGACCTGCGCATTCGCAAGGTAGTAAGGCATAAGGGGGTACTAAGACTCCTGCATGTGCTAAGTGTCGTAGGATCCACTCAGGGGTGTGTCGTGATGACTCCACTAGTTGCTTCAAGTGTGGCCAGAATGGTCATTTTATGAGAGAGTGTCCTAAGAGAAGACAGAGTAGTGGTAATGGGGGCAATAGGGCCCAGTCTTCTTCAGTTGCTCCACTAGATAGAGTTGCATCTAGATGAGCTTCTTCAAGGGCATGCGGAGAAGGAAACCGTGTTTATGCTATCACTAGTCGCCGAGAGCAAGAGGATTAACCAGATGTTGTCACTGGTATGATCCAAGTCTTCAATTTTGATATTCTTCCTAAGCAACTTCTTGAGCCCTTCAGTGTTTCTACACCTGCTGGTGAGTCTATTCTAGCAGAAAGAGTCTATCGTAATTGTTCCATTTCTGTCAATCACAATAGTACCATGGCTGATTTAGTTGAGTTAGACATGGTAGATTTTGATGTCATTCTATGTATGGACTGGTTTCATGCCTGCTATGCATCAATCAATTATAGAACTCGAGTAGTCAAGTTCTAGTTTCCAATGAACCAGTTATAGAGTTGAAGAGCAATTCAGCAATACCTAAAGGTCATTTTATTTCGTACCTTAAGGCAAGAAAGTTAGTTTCCAAAAGGTGTGTCTATCACTTAGTTTGAGTTACTGACTCTAGTGTTGAGATACCTTCTATTCAGTCAGTTTCAGTAGTAAGAGAGTTTCCAGAAGTTTTTCTAGATGATCTACTTGGAGTCCCTCCTAAGAGAGAGATAGACTTCGGTATAGACATTCTTCCATATACTCGTCCCATATCTATTCCACCATATAGAATGGCACCAGCAGGGTTAAAAGAGTTAAAAGAGAAGTTGAAAGATCTTTTAGAGAAAGGTTTCATTCGACCAATCATCTCACCATGGGGAGCTCTAGTCCCATTTGTGAGAAAGAAAGATGGTTCCCTTAGGATGTGTATAAATTACCGTTAGTTGAACAAGGTTACCATCAAGAACAAGTATCCTCTTCCGAGAATTGATGATCTTTTCGATCAGCTTCAGGGTGCTTCTTGTTTTCCTAAGATTGACCTCAGATCTGGCTTCCATCAATTGAAAGTAAGGGAATATGATATTCCCAAGACAACATTCAGGGCCCGTTATAGTCATTATGAGTTTCTGGTCATGTTCTTTGGTTTGATCAATGTGCCTACAACATTCATGGACCTTATGAATAGAGTTTTCAAACCTTGTTTAGATATGTTTGTTATTGTCTTCATTGATGACATTCTAATCTATTCGAGGAATGAGGAAGATCATGCTAGCCATCTCAGAATAGTTCTTCAGACTTTGAAAGATACAGAGTTGCATACTAAGTTCTCTAAATGGGAGTTTTGGCTTGAGTCTGTGGCATTCTTGGGCCACATAGTTTCCGGTGATGGAATTAAAGTTGATACTCAGAAGATATAGGCAGTGCAGAATTGGCCTAGACCCACATCTCCAACTGATATTAGGAGTTTCTTGGGGTTGGCTAAATATTATATAAGGTTTGTCGAGGGATTTTCATCTATTTTATCTCTTTTGACCAAGTTGACTAAAAAAATAGTGAAGTTTCAAAGGTCTGAAGCTTGTGAGAAATTTTTTCAGTAATTGAAAAAGAGGTTGACTACTGCCCCAGTGTTGACCTTACCAGAAGGTACGCAAGGCTTTGCTGTCTATTGTGATGCGTTAAGGGTTGGTTTGGGTTGTGTGTTAATGCAGAATGACAAAGTTATAGCTTATGCCTCCAGATAGTTTAAAGTTCATGAGAAGGATTATCCAACCCATGATCTAGAATTGGCTGTTGTAGTATTTGCTTTGAAAATATGGCGTCATTTTCTTTATGGTGTGCATGTCGATATGTTTGCCAATCACAAGAGTCTTCAGTATGTGTTTACTCAGAAATAGCTTAATCTCATATAGAAAAGGTGGTTAGAGTTACTCAAAGATTATGACATGAGTATTCTTTATCACCCAGGTAAGGCTAATGTGGTTGCTGATGCCTTGAGCAGATTATCTATGGGTAGTACCGCCCATTTTGAGGAAGATAAGAAAGAGTTAGCAAAAGAGGTGCATAGACTTGCAAGGCTAGGAGTTCGACTAATGGATTCCATAGAAGGATGAGTAGTGGTGATGAATGGGTCTGAATCATCATTAGTGTTAGAAGTAAAAGATAAGCAAGACCAAGATCCTTTATTGCTTGAATTAAAAACAAGTGTTCATAAGCAAAAAGTGATGGCTTATGAACAAGGGGGAGATAATGTTTTGAGGTATCAAGGTGGATTGTTTGATTGATTTCAAGGGTAATTGGGATGATCACCTATCTCTCATTGAGTTGCTTACGACAATAGTTACCATTTTAGCATCCAGATAGCTCCTTATGAAGCTCTTTATGGGAGAAGATACAAATCTCTTATTGGATGGTTTGAAGTTGGTGAAGCTGGGTTAATAGGACCACACTTAGTTCATCAAGCTATGAAGAAAGTGAAAGTTATTCAAGAGAGATTGAGAACATCGCAGAGTTGTCAGATCCTACACTGATGTTAGGAGAAGAGAGTTACAGTTTAAAGTAGATGAGTGAGTTTACTTGAAAGGTTTCACCCATGAAGGGCGTTATGAGATTTGGTAAGAAGGGGAAACTTAGCTCCCGACATATTGGACCTTATCGAATAGCCAAGATGATTGGAAAAGTAGCCTATTAGTTAGAGCTACCACAAGAGTTAGCCGCGGTTCATTCGGTTTTTCACATCTCCATATTGAAGAAGTGCATGGACGATCCTTCATTGATTATACCAACTGAAGATATTGGGATCAAGGATAGCTTATCTTATGAAGAGATTTCAGTTTAGATTCTAGATCGCCAAGTTTGCAAGTTGAGAACAAAAGAGGTAGCATCAGTCAAAGTTCTTTGGAGGAACCAGTTTGTTGAGGAAACTACTTGGAAGCTAAGAAAGATATGAAGAAGTGATATCCACATCTCTTCGAATCTGGAGAAGTTCCAAATTAAGGTAATAATCCTTTTCTTGGATTTTATTTATAATATTAGCATGTTGTAATTGCATTGCTTGTTTGGTGTTTGAGCTGATTGTTAATGTTACACCCTTAACCTACTACGAGTAATCTCATTTGAGGACGAGTGTTCCCAAGGAGGAGATATTGTAACATCTCACAAATTGAAAGAACTAGAAAGAGAATTAGAAAGAGTGATTTTTGGAAATAATAAAAATCTGGAAAATTGGCTAAGTTAAGTTAAGTTTGAGTTTTTGGTCAACTTCAAACGACCATAACTCCTATCCCAAGATGAGTTAGGTGTATTTCCAGATATCGTAGGAAAGATCTTGGAATAATATTTCCCACGCCATCGAGTTTGCACGATTCCGAGTTTGTATGAGTGAGTTCTGCCCATTGGAAGTTGGGTTGTTCAAATAAGGAAAGTCCAATCCGGATTTGAGAAGGGCATTATGGTCTTTTCACCACCCAGTTAAGTTAATTCGTTTTTACCAATTAAATTGGGTTCTAAACTGAATTGGTTCAGTTTAGACAATTTAAAATTTACGCTAGGGTTTTTGGAGAAAGAACGCAAGAGGAGAAAGAGCAATGTTTGTCGTTCTTGAAGGTTTAGCTTGGGGATTTCGACAAGGGTTGATCCCTAAGGAGGTATGTGAGGCTTTCATAACGTTGGGTTCGTTCACCCACGTGCCAAACATATTTATTTCAGCGTGAATTCATCCTAAAAGAGTTTGAAAGTTGATGTTCTTGATATTTTTTCTTGAATTTGATATTGTTCTTGAGTTGGGCTGAAATTGAGAAGTTTTTGAGATCATTACGTCAAATTATTGAGTTGGTTGAAGTTAGGTTCTTAGGTACATTTTTTGGGTATCTGTGTCTAAATAGAATTTGGAAAAATAAACCGAGTTTGGGTGAATTGGGGCTGGAAAACGAAGAAGAAATTTAGTCGGGAAAATCTGGGCACTAGCTCAGCGTCGCGGACCTGCTCCCCAGATTTGGGAGAAATGCTTTCGTGTCGCAGTGCGGTCATGGACCGTTCTATCTAAAAAATTATTTTCGCGACCAAAATTTAAATACCTCTCTGCATCGCGGACCCATCCTAAGACAATGATTTTTTTTAATCTTTTGTCATGTTTAGCTATCTAAAATCATTCATAAACATCATGCGATCTTTCCTATCACAAATCATAATCCTTGAATTCATAATTCAATTCAAGGAAAGTTAAGAGTCAAGTCAAGAGAAGTTAAGAGTCAAGTCTAGAAGTTAAGAAGCAAGTCAAGAGAAGTTTATAAAGTCTTTCACAAATGTTTTAAGTTTGTTTTAAGACTTAAATTTCAAGTTAAGCAAATAGTAAAGAGTTGAGTTCATTTCTCAAAAAGCTATAAGGAGGGAACTAAGTATTCTCAAGAGTTTAAAATGTTTTCACATTTGAACAAGAAAGGAAAACACCTATTTCCAAGAGAGCTTTTAAGCTAAAGTTTTGAGTAATTATCTCAAACCAAAGAAAGAAGTTTTGGTTTTTAAATAATATGAGCTAAGTATATTTTGGGAGTAGTATTAAGCACAGGGATGCGAGTTCATATTAACTCAAGTCTCTATAAACCATGTAGCCATCATGGGTAGTAAAGGATCATACTTGTTAGATGACTCCTTAAGATGCTTTGACCATAGACTAGTGGATCCACTTAGTTAAGCATTCTATATGACGACAAAGTATAGGACAGTTCTGGCAGCGTGGGCAAGACGGTGTATCACAACTTAGGCTTATAGTGGTGGTTGTCGGTAAGAGAAACTCCCACAGAAACTATATTACTTTATTATATGAGTAAAGTTGAGTTTGTTATTGCATTTTCTTTAACGAAGTAAGTTGTTTTCTATTGTTTTAAAAGCTTTCTATATATTGCATGTGTTTTATTGCTTTATATTGAGTTAAGTTATCTTGGAGTTGAGTAAAGCCAAGGTTAGTGTTTCTTTCAGATTTTTTTCAAGCTTAAGTTATGTTTAGCATTCTAACTCGCATACTCATACATTCAATGTACTGATGTCAGTTGACCTGCATCTTATTATGATGCAGATGCTTGTAATCAGGATCATCACCCAGCGCCTCGTTGATCCAGTTGAGCACTCAGAGTCAGTTGGTGAGCCTCCTTGCATTCCGGAGGCCTCCTTTTACTTTGCTTTCGTTATTTCATTTTTAGGATGATCGGGGGTCTTGTCCCGACATCCTTCTTTGTTTTAGAGGCTTCATAGACAGTCAGACAGTTAGTAGTTTAGATGTCTTTACATTGTTATTTCTTATGTTAAGACTTGAGTTGCCACTTTGGCAGTGAATGTTATTATAATACTTTCTAAGTTATATTTTGAGGAGTCATTTTACTTGTTTTAAAAGTATTTATCTTGAGTAAAGTCTTTCGTTGAGTAAGTAAGCCAGGCCAAGGGTTCGCTTGGGGCTAGTAATGGTTCTCGAGTGCCAGTCCCGCCCAGGGTGTAGGCTCGGGGGGTGACAGAGAAATTGTTGAGTAAATATAGAGTCAAACACAAAGTTGCCTCTCGCTATCACCTGCAAACAAGTGGTCAAGTTGAGGTATCCAATAGAGAGATCAATTTTGTCTAAACAGTGAAGACAAATAAGATAGATTGGTCACAGAAATTGAATAATGTTCTATGGGATTATAAGACCACATTCAAGACTCATATTGGTATGTCACGTTATCAACTTGGGTTTGTTAAAGCTTGTCACTTCCCCATATAGTTGGAGAATAGAGCGTTGTGGGCTTTGAAAGTTTGAATTCGAATTGAGATGAGGCTTCGAAAGAGCGGGTGAACTAATTGTATGAAATGGAGGAGTTTTGCTTTAAGGCCTATGAAATCTCTGCGAAAATATTGCATGATGCCAAAATCTTGAAACGATAGTTTAGAGCTGGTGATTTGGTTTTGCTCTATTACTTGGGGTTGCATTTGTTTTCGGGCAAGTTTAATTCTAAATGGTCCGGGCCATTTTGAGTGGTTCATGCATATCCTAATGGGGCTATATAAGTGGAAAATAAGGATGGTTCAAAGTTCAAAGTGAATGGGCAACTTCTAAAGTTGAATTTTAGGGAACGTCCAGAAGTGGCTATTAGTGAAGTGATCTAATTGGATGACTCTTGAAATGAATGTCCACACCATGCAATAACTTAAACTAAGACTCTTCTTGGGAAGGCAAATGAAGGTTTACTTTATGTCATTTTCAATAATGTGTGTTGAATGTGTATGTTGGAGTTGGATGTGAAAGCGTTGAATAATTAGACGGTGATGGCACCCATTAGGTGTATCACCTAACCATTCGGTGTTGTAACACCTTGAAAACCAAACCCAATTTTTTTTTGCAGAAAACTAACTAAAGCAGTGAACCACTGCAGGGTTCGCGGACTATGACAGGGTCCACGGTCCGTTGACCTACCCGTGGTCATGACTTTGAAGTCACCAGGCCTAGACGTGAGCCAACGGGCACCTTCACGGTCCATGGCCTTGACGAAGGGCCTTGGTGGAGTCTGTGATGTCTAGGCAATAGCCTCCCTAGCCTAGCCCTCAGACACCCCTCTCCTAAGTAAGGACCACGGGGACCTTCACGATGGCATCCGTGAAACCTAACCAGTAGCCCTCTAAATCCTGAGCCACCAGACCTCAGCCCAAGTGAGGACCACGGGGACCTTCACGATGGCTTTCGTGAAACCTAACCAGTAGTCCCATAAATCCTGAGCCACCAGACCTCAGCCCAAGTGAGGACCATGAGGACCTTCACGGTCCGTGGTCCCTCACACGGGCCATGGTAAGGCTCATGAGACATATCCTCAGCTCAGTAGTCACCAAGTGAAGACCACGACCCACTTTACGGTCTGTGGTCCCTTTCACGTTGTGTGAAGGTGGCCATGGTCAGCCCCGTCTGCAACTTAAGTCATTGGTTTTTTGGTCTTTTCTTATTTTGTTGGACCCTTAAACTACGTGGTTTTGGTAAGTTTTAGCCTAGAAACATAACTAGAACTTACCTAAGTCTGATCATTCATCAAAACTTAGAAAAATTAGAACGCTAAGAGGAGAAAGAAGTCAAGAATCCTAGTTCAAGAACGCAACAAGATTCCATCAGTCCCAGCCTCGAAATTGAAAGATTTCTCCGTGGAATTCGTCACCAGGTATGTGGGATTTCACTAGTGGGTTCCTTTCGCCCATTAGGTCCCTAGATTTCAATCAAATTCTTGATTCCTTATTATCAACTAGACCTAGGGTTTCTAGAACTAGAGTAGATTATCATGAATTAGTTATTTAAATGTTCCAAATCAGATTATCATGTTATTTATTCATTTATTGCATGAATTTCAGAACCCTAGCTATGTATTTCTTTAGTTCTTGAATTACATATGCTAGACCAGATATTTCAGTATTTCAGCTGTACATGCCCAGTCTTAAATGTGTCATTATCAGTATATTAATGTGCATTCTCAGTTTGTATGTCAGTTTTGAGCTATCCAGTATATTACAGAAATTCAGTCATAATGTGTTAATCATTTAATCTATTGGGAGTAGCTTAATACCGAGTTGAACTAGGGTAAGTCACCCATATAGTCCCAGAACTACGAGCCACATAGGTTCTAAGTCCTCTCTATGGGCATCATTTTAGTGATCACACCAGCATGCCTCTACACCTTTGGCCGGGTGTATTGGGTCATCTCGATGGGGCATATACATCAGACTCCACATTTAGTTCATGTGGTTTAATTATCAATTATTTGTAGCTCCCACAGTTTAGTCAGACTCCATTGCATTGACCACATTTCAGTATAATCAGTATTCAGCATTAGCATGTCTAAATTTGGTCATTGTATTCAATTAGCTCAGTATTCAGTATCTATATCATGTGCAGATTATACTCTTGCTTTATTTCTTGTTCAGTTACATGTTTATTTCAGCTTTACTCTATCCTGCATGCTCAGTACCTTTCAAGTACTGACGCATACTCTGTGCTACATCTTCTTGTGATGTAGGTTCAGATTCTCAGCATCCAAATCACGCTTAGATCGGTTCCAGATCTCCAGTTCAGTGGCATCAGTGGTGAGTCATCATTCTTCAAGGACAATAGTCATGTTATCTTTCATTATTTTAGTCATTTAGTTTTAGTTTTGCTAGACTTAGCTGGGGCTATCCTAGCACTTTTAGTCAGTTAGAGGCTATTTTCAGACATAGTTAGATTCAGCTTAGTATTAATGTTTGATGCTTCTTTTGTATTAAACTCTCAGATTTGATATTCAGTTTTAGTATATGGGTATTTCCCCATCATTTCAGATTTATTTATGATTAGCTTCCGCATCAACTTTATTCTCGGTCTATCTTTAGTATTCTCATGATTATGCCAACATGGTTAGCTTGGAGTCATTTGTGATCCTAGGTCCCGTGTCTGTGTCTCGAGGGTAGCTCGGGGCGTGAAAAACTTGGTATCAGAGCACTAGGTTTAAGAGTCCTAGGATGTCTAAAAAGCCGCACTAAGTAGAGTCATTTTCATAGGTGTGAAGTGCACCATATCTAATGAGAGGGAGGCTACAAGATGTTTTAGGAAAAATATTCATTTTCTTGTTACTCTTATCGTGTGCAAGGTATGATGTAATTCCTCGTTCTAACTTGATGTTCTATGTTTCATATCATGCCTCCTCGTAGAGCTAACGCCAGGAATGTGAATGCTAGGACCGCAAACGCAGCTCCTCCTGTCCCAGATCAAGAAGTTTCAAATGTAGAGTTCTGGAACGCCATTTAGATGTNAACATGGTTAGCTTGGAGTCACTTGTGATCCTAGGTCCCGTGTCTGTGTCTCGAGGGTAGCTCGGGGCATGAAAAACTTGGTATCAGAGCACTAGGTTTAAGAGTCCTAGGATGTCTAAAAAGTCGCACTAAGTAGAGTCATTTTCATAGGTGTGAAGTGCACCACATCTAATGAAAGGGAGGCTACAAGGTGTTTTAGGAAAAAACTTCATTTTCTTGTTACTCTTATCGTGTGTAAGGTATGATGTAATTCCTCGTTCTAACTTGATGTTCTATGTTTCATATCATGCCTCCTCGTAGAGCTAACGCCAGGAATGTGAATGCTAGGACCGCAAACGCAGCTCCTCCTGTCCCAGATCAAGAAGTTTCAAATGTAGAGTTCTGGAACGCCATTTAGATGTTGGCTTAGAGTGTGGCCAACCAGAACAATCAGCAGGCTCCAGTTCCTGCAAATGCTAAAGTTGGGTCAGCTGCAGCTAGAGTGCACGATTTTGTTAGGATGAATCCGCCAGAGTTCTTAGGATCGCAGATTGGTGAGGATCTCCAAAACTTCATGGATGAGGTCAAGAAGATGTTTGAAGTGATGCAGGTAACTGGGAATGATCGGGTTGAGTTTGCATCTTACCAACTTAAGGATGCAGGTCATATCTGGTATACTCAGTGGAAAGAGAACAGGGGTATAGATGCAGCTCCTATCACTTGGGATTGCTTTAGTAAGGCCTTTCTGGATAGGTTTTTCCCAAGAGAGCTAAGGGAGGCAAAAGCTCAGGAGTTTATGAAATTGAGGCAAGGTAACATGACAGTCCAAGAGTATGGACTCAAGTTCACCCAACTCTCCAGGTATGCTCCTCACGTGGTTGTCGATTCCAGGGCTCAGATGAATAAGTTTATATATGGAGTTTCAGACTTGGTGAAAACAGAGTGTAGTAATGCTATGTTGCTAGGAGATATGAGCATCTCTAGGCTCATGATTCACACTCAGCAGGTTGAGGGTGATAAGCTTAGGGAACAGGTTGAGGGTGATAAGCTTAGGGAACATGCCAAGGAGAGAAAGAAGTCTAGGACAGGAAACTATGATTATTCTCAACAGAAATCGAGTGGTGGAAATCGTTCGCAGGGTCAGCAGAAATTTTCAGCCTCAGCCCTTTCATCAGCTAGTGTTTCGTCCTTCAAGTTCAGACAAGATCAGAAGGGTAGGTCATCAGGTTCTAAGTCTCAATGGAGTGTTTCAAGTACAAAAACCTACCCAACTTGCCCTGAGTGTGATAAGAACCATCCGGGCGAGTACCTTGCAGGAAAGGAAGGATGCTTTGGGTGTGGTCAGTCTAGTCACAGATTAAGAGATTGTCATGCTAGACAGGGTCAAGGAGGCAATGGTAGAGCTCAGTCCACAACTTCAGCAGCACCAACAAGTCACCCAACTCAGTAAGGTAACTCATCTGGTATAGGTGGTGAAGAACGCCAAAACAGTCTCTATGCTCTTCAGGCTCGCAAAGATCAGAAAGATTCTCTCAGAGCCTTTCTCAGTCTCTACTCCAATCGGTGACCTAGTTATAACTAGATGGGTATACATAAATTGCCCTGTCACAGTCTCCCAGAAAGTCACCTCTGCAGATCTTGTAGAGTTAGAAATGGTAGACTTCGATGTCATTCTAGGCATCGATTGGTTACATTCATGTTATGCCTCAATCGACTGTAGAACTAGGATTGTTCATTTTCAGTTTCCAGATTAGCCAATCTTAGAATGGAAGGGTAGTAGCTTAGCGCCTATGGGTCGATTCATTTCTTACCTTAAGGCCAGAAAGATAATTTCTAACGTTTATCTCTATCATCTAGTTCTGGTTAAGGATTCAAGCTCTGAAACCCCAACTCTTGAGCCAGTTCTAGTGATTAATGAGTTTTCAAAAGTGTTTCTAGAAGATCTTCCCAGAGTTCCTCCCGAAAGGGAAATCGACTTTGGAATTGATCTCCTTCCAGATACCCAACCTATTACTATTCCTCCTTATAGAATGGCTCTAGCTGAGCTTAAGGAATTGAAAGAGCAGTTGAAAGACCTTTTACATAAGGGCTTCATTAGACCTAGTATTTCGCCATAGGGTGCACCAATGTTGTTTGTGAAAAAGAAAGATGGTTCTCTCAGGATGTGCATTGACTATAGGCAGTTGAAAAAAGTCATAATCAAGAATATGTACCCCATCCCCAGGATTGATGACTTGTTTGACCAATTTTAGGGTGCTAATCATTTCTTAAAGATAGACCTCAGATCGGGTTATCATCAGCTCTAAGTCAGAGATAATGACATTGTAACACCTCAGATCTCAAAACAAAGAAAATCCTAGTTTTTAGAAAATCTGGTGCTAGTACCAACGAAACCACCCATGGACCGTAAGTGGGGTTCCGTGGTTAAGGCCTAACTCTTAAAAGTCACTGATACCACCCACGATCGACCAGTACGGTCTGTGGTTAGACCTAGGGACCGTTGCTGAAGGCTAGCAGCCAGTTAGGGGGAAATTACTGATTGGGTCAACTTCAAATGGTCATCACTCCCAGAACAAAAGTAATTATGTATCACATGACCTAAGATATGATAGATAATTGGATCATCTTTCCAACGCCACCTAGTTTGCTAAAATCCGACCTCCGAGCAAAACGTTATGCTTGTTTTAGTAAAGCCTTGTAGGGCAGACTTGACCTACGACCCCAATCTACGGCCAGTAGGTCCCGTCCGTCGGTCTCTCCGACAACAGTTAAGTCAGGGGCCTTTTGGTCTTTTCTTATTTTGTTTAACCACTAAGCTACGTCGTTTAGACCATAAATTATGAGGTTTTAGTCAGTTTAAGCCTAGAAACATAACTAGAACTTACCTAAGTCAAATCATTAATCAAAACTTAGAATATTAGAGTGTAAGAGGAGAAGAGAAGTCAAGAACCCTAGTTCACGAACGCAACAAGTTTTCTTCAGTTCCAGCCTAGAAATCAAAGGATTTCTCCTTAAAATTTGTCACTAGGTATGTGGGATTTCACTATTGGGTTCCTTTCACCCATTAGGTCCCTAGTTTTCAGACAGTTTCTTGATTCCCTTATTATGACTAGACCTAGGGTTTCTTGAAAGTTAGAATTGTTGGGTTCTTAGCTGTTAGAATGATCCAAATCAGATTAGTACGTTAATATTCAGTTTATTGCATGAATTCCAGAACCCTAGCTATGTATTTCTTTAGTTCTTGAATTACACATGCTAGGTCAGATATTTCAGTTATTCAGTTATACATGCCTCAGTTATTAATGCATCAATATCAATTTAATTGTTGCATTCTCAGTTTGCATGTTTAGTTTGAGTTATCTAGTATCTTAAAGAAATTTAGTCATAATGTGTTAATTACTCAATCCATTGGGAGTAGCATAATACCGAGTTAGACTAGGGTTCAGCGTACCCAAATAGTCTCATTACTACTAGCCACGTAGGTTGTAAGTCCCTGGCGTGGGCATCATTTTAGTGATCACGCCAGCATGCCTTTATACCTCTGGCAGGGTATATTGGGTCCTCTAGATGGGGCATATACATCGGACTACACATTTAGCTCATGTGGTTTTATTATCGGTTATTAGTAGCTCCTACAGTTTAGTCAGACTCCATTGCATTGACCATGTTTTTGTATTCAGTCTCTGCATGTTATAACTTGGTCATTACATTCAGATTAGTCATGTTCAGTGTTTCAACATCTATATCATGTTCAGATTATTTCATTGCTTTATTCAGTTTTATGTTATTTCAACTTTACTCTATCATGCATACTAAATACCTTTCATGTACTGACGCATACGTGCGCTACATCTTCTCGTGATGTAGGTCAGGTTCTCAGCATCCAAATCTCGCTTAGATCGGTTCCTGATCTTCAGTCAGCAGAATCAGTGGTGAGTCTTCATTCTCTGAGGACAATAGTCATGAGTTTCTTTTCAATATTTTTAGTCCTTTAGTTTCAGTTTTGCTAGACTTAGTTGGGCATGTCCCAACATTTCTAGTCAGTTTAGAGGCTATTTTCAAACATAGTTAGATTCAACTTGGTTATGAGTTAGTATTTTCCTTGTATTAAACTCATCAGTTTTCATTAATCTCAGTTATAGTATCTGGGTATTTTCCCTATCTTTTAATTTTATTTATGATTTATCTTCTGTATCAGTTTATTATCTTTAGTATGCTCGTGATCATGCCAGCAGGGTTAGTTTGGGATCACTTGTGGTCCTAGGTCCCGTGTCCGTATCTCGGGGGTAGTTCAGGGCGTGACAAACTTGGTATCAGAGCATTAGGTTTAAGTGTCCTAGGATGTCTGAAAAGCTGCACTAGGTAGAGTCCTTTTCATGGATGTATAGTGCGCACTATATCTAATGAAAGGGAGGCTACAAAGTGTCTTAGGAAAAATCTTCATTTTCTTGTTACTCTTATCGTGCATAAGGTATGATCTAATTCTGTTCTAACTTAACGTTTTACGTTTCAGTGATCATGCCTCCTCGTAGAGCTAACGCCAGAAATGTGAATGCCAAGAACGCAAACACAACTTATCCAGTCCCTGATCAAGTAGTCTTGAATGCAGAGTTCACGAATGCCATTCAGATGTTGGCTCAGAGTGTGGCTAACCAGAACAATCAGCAGGATCCAGTTCCTACTAATAGAAATGATGGATCAGTGGCAGCTAGAGTTTGAGATTTTGTTAGGATGAATCCGCCAGAGTTCTTAGGGTCATAAGTTGGCGAGGACCCACACAACTTCATTGATGAGGTTAAGAAAATCTTTGGAGTGATGCAAGTGACTGGTAATGGTAGGATTGAGTTGGCATCCTACCAACTTAAGGATATGGCTCACACATGGTACACTCAATGGAAAGATTCAGGGGTTACTTTATATTTTGTGACTCCCTATATAGAAGTAATCTTAGGTGTCAGCCCAGAAACTCTTTTAGAAGCTTCTCAGTCTCTACTCCAGTCGGTGACACAATTATAGCTAGACGGGTATACAAAAATTGCCCTGTCATAGTCTCCCAGAAAGTCACCTCAGCAGATCTTGTAGAGTTAGAAATGGTAAACTTCGATGTCATTCTAGGCATGGATTGGTTACATTCTTGTTATGCCTTAGTCAATTGTAGAACTAGGGTTGTTCGTTTTCAGTTTCCAGATGAACCAATTTTAGAATGGAAGGGGAGTAGCTTGGCGCCTATGGGTCGATTCATTTCTTACCTTAAGGCCAGAAAAATGATTTCTAAGAGGTATCTCTATCATCTAGTTCGGGTCAAGGATTCTAACTCCGAAACCCCAACTCTTGAGTCAGTTCCTGTGTCAGTGAGTCTCCAGAAGTGTTTCTAGAAGATCTTCCTGGAGTTCCTCTCGAAAGGGAAATCAACTTTAGAATAGATCTCCTTCTAGATACCCAGCCTATTTCTATTCCTCCTTACAGAATGGCTCCAACAGAGCTTAAGGAATTGAAAGAGCAGTTGAGAGACCTTCTAGATAAGGGGTTCATCAGACCTAATATTTTGCCATGGGGTTGGGGTGCACAAGTGTTGTTTGTGAAGAAGAAATATGGTTCTATCAGAATGTGCATTAACTATAGGCAGTTGAACAAAGTCACAATTAGGAATAAGTATCCCATTCCAAGGATTGATGACTTGTTCAACCAACTTCAGGGTGCTAGTCATTTCTCAAAGATAGATCTCAGATTAGGTTATCATCAACTTAGAGTCATAGATAGTGACATTCCAAAGACACCCTTCAAAACTCGATATGGTCATTACGAATTTGTAGTTATGCCATTTGGACTAACTAATGCTCCTACAACTTTCATGGATTTGATGAATAGTGTATTCAAGCAATACTTGGACTTGTACATTATCGTCTTTATTGATGATATCCTCATTTACTCTAGGAATGAGGAAGAACATGCGAGTCATTTGAGTGTTGTTCTGCAAACCCTCAAAGATCGCCAGTTATTTGCAAAATTTAACAAGTGCGAGTTTTGGTTACAATCTGTTGCTTTCCTTGGGCATATAGTATCCAACAAAGGGATCCGAGTGGATTCTTAGAAAATAGAAGCAGTGAAACAATGGCCCAAACCTACCTCTCCTACATATATCATAAGTTTCTTGGGGTTGATGGGTTATTACAGAAGGTTTCTGGAAGGATTTCCATCCATAGTCTCTCTATTGACTAGGTTGACTCAGGAGAAGGTCAAGTTCTAGTGGTCAGATGATTGTGAGAAAAGCTTTGCAGAACTGAAAACCAGGTTGACAACAACTCCTGTTTTGACTCTACCAGAGGGTTCAGACGGTTATGTTATATAATGCGATGCATCCATAGTCGACCTAGGTTTTATGTTGATGCAACGAGATAAGGTTATAGCATATGCTTCTAGACAACTTAAGGTGCATGAGAAGAACTATATGACTCATGACCTCGAGCTTGCAGTTGTGGTGTTTGCACTTAAGATTTGGAGACATTATTGTATGGTGTTCACGTAAATATGTTCACTGACCATAAGAGCCTTCAATATGTGTTCACCCAGAAAGAGTTGAATCTTCGCCAGAGGAGATGGCTTGAGTTCTTTAAGGATTATGATATGAATGTGTATTACCATCCTGGTAAGGCGAATGTAGTAGCAGATGATCTTAGCAGACTACCTATGGGTAGTGTAGCACATGTTGAGGAAGAAAGAAAATAGCTAGTGAAGGATATTTACAGGCTTTCTCTCTTGGTAGTTCGCCTTATGAGCATATCAGATAGTGGTGTAATAGTTCAGAATGGGTCAGAATCTTCATTGGTAGCGAAGGTTAAGGAAAAGCAAGACAGTGATCCAATCTTGCTTCAACTTAAGGGTGTAGTCCACCAACAGAGAGTTGAGGTTTTCTCCTAAGGGGGAGATGATATACTTCGCTATCAGGGTAAATTTGTATGTTCCTGATGTGGGTGAAGTGAGACAGCATATTCTCGCAGAATCCCATAATTCCAAATATTTTATTCATCCAGGCACCACTAAGATGTACCGCGATCTGTGGGAGGTCTTTTGATGGAATTGCATGAAGAGGGATATAGTAGACTTTGTGAGTAAGTGCCCCAACTGCCAACAAGTGAAGGTAGAACATCAGAAACTAGGGTGTATGACTCAAGAGATTGACATTCCTACTTGGAAGTGGGAAGTGATAAACATGGATTTCATTACAGGGTTACCTCGTACTTGCAGATATCATGACTCCATTTGGGTGATAGTTGACAGAATGACTAAGTCTTCTCGCTTTTTGGCTGTCAAGACTACAAATTCGGTGGAGGATTACACCAAGCTTTACATTAATGAGATTGTGAGGTTGCATGTGGTTCCTTTGTCTATCATCTGAGATAAAAGTCCTCAGTTTACCTCTTATTTCTGGAAGTCATTTCAGAAGGGTCTTGGTACTCAGTTTAACCTTAGCACATCATTTCATCCACAGACGGATGGCTAGGTAGAGCGTACCATTCAGACCTTAGAGGACATGTTGAGAGCTTATGTGATCAATTTCAAGGGAAGTTGAGATGATCACCTTCCTCTTATTGAGTTCGCTTACAATAATAATTACCATTCCAGCATTCAGATTGCCCCTTATGAGGCATTGTATGGGCGTAAATATAGATCTCCAGTTGGTTGGTTTGAAGTAGGTGAAGCAGCCTTGATAGGACCAGATTCAGTCTATGATGCTATGGAGATAGTGCAACTCATTAGAGATAGACTTAAGACTGCCCAGATTCGCTGAAGTCTTATGCAGATGTGAGAAGAAGGGAATTAGAGTTCTAAGTTGATGAGTGGGTTTTCCTGAAAGAGTCACCTATGAAAGAGGTGATGATATTTGGTAAGAAGGGGAAGCTCAGTCCTAGATATGTAAGACCTTACAAGATTCTGAAGAGGATTGGTAAAATGGCTTATGAGTTAGAGTTGCCAACAGAATTAGCAGCAGTGCATCCAGTTTTTCACATTTCACTTTTGAAGAAGTGTGTGGTTAATCCATCATCCATAGTGCCATTAGAGAGTGTGCTCGTGAAAGATAGTCTCTTGTATGAGGATGTGCCAGTTGAGATTCTCGATCGTTAGGTTAGAAGGTTGAGAAACAAAGAAGTCACTTCAGTCAAGATTTTGTGGAGGAGCCAGTCTGTAGAGGGAGCTACTTGGGAAGCAGAAGCAACCANAAGCTCAGTCCTAGATATGTAGGCCCTTACAAGATTCTGAAGAGGATTGGTAAAATGGCTTATGAGTTAGAGTTGCCAACAGAATTAGCAGCAGTGCATCCAGTTTTTCACATTTCATTTTTGAAGAAGTGTGTGGTTAATCCATCATCCATAGTGCCATTAGAGAGTGTGGTCGTGAAAGATAGTCTCTTGTATGAGGATGTGCCAGTTGAGATTCTCGATCGTTAGGTTAGAAGGTTGAGAAACAAAGAAGTCACTTCAGTCAAGATTTTGTGGAGGAGCCAGTCTGTAGAGGGAGCTACTTGGGAAGCAGAAGCAACCATGAACTCCAAGTATCCTCACCTCTTTTCTTCCAATTCAATTCTAGCTTGAGGTAATAGTTCCTCTTCAGTTTTTGAATCATTCATACGAAAAATCTGTATTAGTATCTTGTTCCTTCAGTCAGTCTTGCATTTTCAGTGTATTTGCATGTTCTTAGAACTCAGTTCAGTCAGAAATCAGTTTCTAGTACTTAGTGGTAGGGATTTCAGCTTCTTCCCTCCATACTCAACTAGTTTAGACTTCATTCGAGGACGAATGTTCCTAAGGGGGAGATAATGTAACACCTCGGATCTCAAAACAAAGAAAATCCTAGTTTTAGAAAAATTCGGTGCCAGTACCAATAGAAACACCCACGAACCGTAGGTGGAACCACGGACCGTAGGTGGGGTTCTGTGGTTAAGGCCCAAGTCTTAAAAGACTTTGATCCCACTCATGGTCGACCAGTACGGTCCGTGGTTGGACCTACAGATCGTAGGTCTGACCGTTGGTGAAGGTTAGCAGCTAGTTAGGGGGAAATTGTTGATTGGGTCAACTTCAAATGGTCATAACTCCCAACACAAAAGGAATTATGCGTCCAAATTAGATTTTCATGTTATTTCTTTGTTTATTGCATGAATTTCAGAACCCTAGCTATGTATTTCTTTAGTACTTGAATTACA
This sequence comes from Solanum stenotomum, assembly GCF_019186545.1. NCBI lineage: Eukaryota > Viridiplantae > Streptophyta > Magnoliopsida > Solanales > Solanaceae > Solanum > Solanum stenotomum. Next base: position 12,755,709 of record NC_064288.1, on the reverse strand, counting down.
TATGCTAGGTCAGATATTTCAGTATTTTAGCTTTATATGCCTCAGTCTTGAATGTGTCATTATTAGTATATTAATGTGCATTCTCAGTTTGTATGTCAGTTTTGAGCTATCCAGTATATTACAGAAATTCAGTCATGATGTGTTAATCATTTAATCTGTTGGGAGTAGCATAATACCGAGTTGGACTAGGGTTAGTCACCCATATAGTCCCAGAACTACGAGCTACGTAGGTTGTAAGTCCCCTCTGTAGGCATCAGTTTAGTGATCACGCCAGCATGCCTCTACACCTTTGGTCGGGTGTATTGGTTCTTCTCTATGGGGCGTATAAATCGGACTCTATATTTAGCTCATGTGGTTTTATTATCGGCTATTAGTAGCTCCCACAGTTCAGTCAGACTCCATTGCATNTTGGCCGGGTGTATTGGTTCTTCTTTATGGGGCGTATAAATCGGACTCTATATTTAGCTCATGTGGTTTTATTATCGGCTATTAGTAGCTCCCACAGTTCAGTCAGACTCCATTGCATTGACCACATTTCAGTATAACCAGTATTCAGCATCAGCATGTCTAAATTTGGTCATTGCATTCAATCAGCTCAGTATTCAGTAGCTATATCATATTCAGATTATACTCTTGCTTTATTACTTGTTCAGTTACAAGTTTATTTCAGCTTTACTCTATCATGCATGCTCAGTACCTTTCAAGTACTGACGTAAACTCTACGCTCTTCTTGTGATGTAGGTTCAGATTCTCAGCATCCAAATCCCGCTTACATCGGTTCCCGATCTCCAGTTCAACGGCATCAGTGGTGAGCCATCAATCTTCGAGGACAATAGTCATGTTATTTTTCATTATTTCAGTCTTTTAGTTTCAGTTTTGCTAGACTTAGCTAGGGCATGTCCCAACACTTCTAGTTAGTTAGAGGTTATTTTCAGACATACTTAGATTCATCTTAGTATTTAAGTTTGATGTTTCTTTTGTATTAAACTCTCATATTTGATATTCAATTTTAGTATATGGGTATTTCCCCATCATTTCATATTTATTTATGATTAACTTCCACATCAGTTTTATTTCTCAGTTTATCTTTAGTATGCTTATGATTATGCCAGCAGGGTCAGCCTGGGGTCACTTGTGATCCTAGGTCCCGTGTTTGCGTCTTGGGGGTAGCTCAGGGCATGACATATATGTCATTGAAGGGGGTCACCAAACTTAAGAGATCTCCTAGTCATGTAATGCCTTGACCTTTGAGAGAATCATCAAGTGCATTTCTGTGATGGCTGGTATATCACTGAAATCAACAGATCACTGAATATTTTAAGCAAAGGTTGGTAAGTTACGTTTTCATTTTGGCAATGCACCGATTCCAATTGGTGGAGTTAGTTGAGCTCGCCGAATGGATGTGAGTTGAAGAGCCGGGTTTTTTTTTTACTTTTTAAATTAATCCCTCCAGTTTTTTTCATTCTTTCTTTTTCCTTCTTTCCATCCACATTTCTTTCTTAGTTTTACACTTTAATTTTAAATAATTTCATCAACTTTATTTGGATTTCATCTCATTTCCATCATTCCATGTCCCCTTCATCACGGTTGGTTTCTTCGGAAGGTTGGTTCTTCATCCACTTTTTGCTCTTTTACATTACTCTATAAGTTTCTTAAATCCATGTTCTTAGATTTCTAGTTATTGTTCATTATTGTGTTGTTATATTTGAATGATTGCTTCAATTACTCCATTAAATGTTAACTTAGCTTTGACTCAACTGGGGTGGTTTAGTGATTTTGCAATTCGAATTAGGGAGCAATGGGTCTCTACTTGTTCATTAATGATTGATGATGGGTACATGTGGGTAATGGTTCTTTGATTGTTTTGTTGACATTGATGAAGTCTGAGTAGCCTATGATCGAACAACGAACTTGATTTGTACCAATAATGTATTGGGTGACATCTTTCTTAAGAAAAAATCATCATTTTGTTAAATGTTTGGTGACATTTGGGGGAAGTTTGAGAACCCTAACCCTTAGAATTATCGTAGGTAGGTTAAATTTTTCTTGTATGCATTATGAGATGGAAGTAATGCTAATTTATTAATGGGTGGTACTTGGGTGATGGGTCAGAGCCAATTTGGTGGTACATAAACTACTTGGCAATGTGCCGAATGACACTCAAGTACGACGATTGTTACAATTGGAGAGGCTTTGAATTGAGTTCTTTCAGCGAGTTTCCTTGGTTTCTCCAATGGATTCAACACATCACCGATTGGCTCTCCCCATTGCCAATCTTAGTTTTATTTATAAAGTGAGCCACTGTTACATTCAACAATGGCCCCTTAAGTTCATCAAGTTCGTTGAGTTACAAGCTGACATATTTGGTGAGTATAATCATTCCTTTTGAACTAACCTTTCACCTTCGATTAGGTACTTTGTATTTGTGTTGTGCACATGTATGTGTATGAAATAAACCAAAAGTAGGATTCCTTACTAGTTTAGGATTTGTTATTTATGGTATTTTCTTATTTATATTTAATTAGGATCTGATATATAGGTTCCTGGTCCTAGTTTACTTTGGTTATTAGTTTTATAGGTTTCTAGTCCTAGTATACTTTGGTTGTTAATAATATAAATAGGGGTGTCTTATTACATATTTTCAATGTAGAGAGAGGTACATTCAATGTGAAGAGAGATACAATCAGTATACAAAAAATACAAGAGTTATTGAATAATGCCTCCTACCTCTTCTTTGTAGATTAATAAATTTCTTCTAAATAAAACCATTGTTGGACCTTTCACTTGCACATACATTATTACCTTAGGTAATTTTATTTCCTTCAAATTGGTATCAGAGCTTGTGTGAGATCCTTATAAAAGCCTTGTGTGAGATCCTGATAAAATCCTTGTGTGAGATCCTATTAGAGCCTCGTGTGAGATCTGACATATACAAAAGAATATGAGTATTCCATATTTACATGAATGTCCCATTTTTTGTTTAATGGCAAAAATAATTTTGAGATATGGTATCAACCGATGAAGCATATTTTCAATGTTGTTGAACTATGGTCCATTATTGATATTGGATTCATGGATACCCAAATGGCTCAACATTGAAGGTGAAGGTTCAAAACAATTGGATAAAAGTAGAAAATTGGATTATAAGGCACATTTTTACCTTGGTAGCAAGATCGAATTACATGTATATATTAAAATTTTACATGTTAAGTCAGAAAATGAGGCTCGAAAATTTTTAACAAAAACATATCGACGTGTTACATATGTGAAGGGAGAAAAACTTCAAGAGATTTGGAGACAGTTTGAGTTGGCTCAGATGAAACCAACAGAATCAATAAAAAATTCATTCATGTGTATTAAAGAAGTTGTTGATGTCCTATGGAATAATGGAGAGGTATTATAAGAAGTTAAAGTTATTGAAAAAAATATTAAATTCTCTAAGTTTAGAGTTTCAGACCAAGAAAAAAGATATTGAGTCTATGTGATAGAGGAGGAGGTATTGCAAAGTATGAGATGTGTCTTAATCATCAAATCTAACAAAAATATTAAATGTATGAGATATGTCTTAATCCAAAAAACATATGTGATAGAGGAGGAGGTATTGCAAAGAAAGGATGATTAATTAAATGAAAAAGATGAATCATCAAATCTGACAGAAATATATGAAAAAGACCAGAGAAATTATGGAGAAACAAATGGAAGGTAGAGGTAATATTCATTGCGGTATAGATGTATTTGATTGCAAAGAGGACTTCAATAGTGGTCAATCTAATAAGTCAATAATTATTAGAATGACTAAAAATGGCAATTTGGTTGAAATTGATGTTGCTTCGATAGAGATTAGCAATTCAAGACATGAGACCTGTAATAGACATGATTGTTCTATACAAAGTGAAGATATTGGAAAAGAAATAAAAATATTCACTATTGTCTTGCAATAAAAATTATTTGAAGCTTTTGAAGATGAAGTTAGTAGTAAAAGAAGAAAAAGTGCTCACTAAGAGCAAGATTTAGATAATCTATCCAAAATTTGAGCAGAAACAATTGAAGTTCTAGATCCACAATTGAAGTGCATGATGATGAATAGTGAAGATACAATCAACTCTGGATCATTATTCAAAATTATAGATTTTGAGCAGAATGAAAGTTATTTGTTAAAGATGATCATTAGATGAATGCCATGAATGAAAAAAAATCATGTTATTGAGAAGAATAACACTTGGGAGTTGACAAATTTGCCACCTTCAAAACAACCAATTGGAGTCTAGTAGTTATACAATAACAAAAACAAATTAATTGGAGAAGCATACGATTATAAGGCAAGAATAATTATTCAAGAATACAAGAAAAGGAAAAAAACATGATGATGATATTTTTAAAATGTTAAATATGAAGAAAGTGAAATTGAACTTGAATTTTGTTGAAGAGAGATTAAAGTTGACTCAAGATGGGACACACGTTTTTGTTGATGCTACATATTTCAGAAAATTGGTAGGAAGTCTAAGATACTTGACTTTTACAAAACTTGATATTACTTATGAAGTTGTTCATAAAGTTGAAGAAGATGCTAGGCATGGTCACATTTGAAGATCTTGGTTTAAGGGAGGCTATGTAGGAAATAAATCAAGAATATGATTCCTTGCTAGTTTACGATTTGTTATTTATGGTATTTACTTATTTATGTTTAACTAGGATTTGCTAGTTATATAGGTTCTTAGTCCTAGTTTACTTTGGTTGTTAACTCTATAGGTTCCTAGTCCTAGTTTACTTTGGTTGTTAGTAGTATAAATAGGGGTGCCTTATTACATATTTTCAATATAGAGATATACATTCTATGTACAAAAAATACAAGAGTTATTGAATAAAGTCTCCTACCTCTTCTTTGTAGATTAATAATTTTCTTCTATATAAAACCATTGTTGGGTCTTTCACTTGCGCATATATTATTACCATGGATAATTTTATTTCCTTCGGTATGCCTCATCATAAAAGATATCTGAGAAGAATGCAACACCTCATACTCCTCCTCTGAGGTAAAAACACAAGGGAGTTCTGATAGCCGAGCCTTTGGCCACTTCAAAACCAACTCAACGCAAATCTACGTGGGTGTGGCAAGGGTAAGAAGAAGTCTTCTAAGTCTTGAGAGGATGATGACATAATTTTTTTGGCTCTTTGGAGTATACTTGGACTGAGTCTGATCATGACAACGATGAGGATGGATATAATACCTCGGTGCATAATCCACTCCCGGAAGCGCAATCCGCTAAACAAAAGAGGAGTGATCGGTCTAAGGCTATCCACTATCTTATTACTATCACAGTGCCTGTTCCAGCTTCTATTCTAGCCCCTGTGGTACCTAGGATTCTAAATCATCTCAAAGTTATAGGATGCGTACTACTCTTGAGGAGAAACAGTTGTTCATGGATGGTGTGATTGATAGATATCCCAAGATTTGGCGAAATCTTAGGTTTCATAAATTAGAGCAGTTAACAAAGCCCCGTCACCCATATGTTCTCACTTAGGTGAGGGAATTTTATTATGCATATATGCAGTTGTGACCAAGAGGTAAGAATAAAAAGGGTCGGGTTGACCCTATTAAAGTTGTGGAAGTTCGAGGTTGGAAAGTGAAGTATAGCAAAACTGACATTAATAATCATTGGACTGCACGATGCGAATTCGTCATGAGTTGGCTAATAAGCTCAAGAAGACATTAGATGAGCTAAGGATTTGGTTTGCTCTATTATTGAATGAGACTATAATTCCTTAGATTGTGGAGGTAGTGATAATTGAAAAGAAGTACATACACATCACTGCACGATACTGGTTTAGGTTTATATGTAGCTCTTTGGTGCCGTATCAGAATGAGTCTATTGTCAACCACCCAAAAGATGTTTTATTAAGGTCGATCATCGCTAGAGAGATAGGTTAAATCTGGGTTCAATCCTTGCTCTAGAGAAAGCCATGAGAGCAAAGCAAAACCAGACCTCTCTTCCATTCCCATGCTTGATTACACAGTTGTGTCGTAAGGAATGTGTTCCTTTTGTTGACAAGAAGGATATAGCGATCACCCCAACCTCAGCCTATGATATTATTTGGATTGAAGTGGATTACCTTTGGGATAAGACCGAGCAGAAGAAGACAACACCGATGGTTAACTCCCTGATTGTTGATGTGGGGTGTTTGGAGGGTGAACCTATACCTCCCACTCAAATTGTTGATGCCTCAGGTACTCCTACTAATGCTATTCTTTCCCGCCCTCCATTGATTCAGTAGGTTGTGTTATGGATGGGTAACCTTTTCTATTCTACAGATGTGTGAACCTCTTGGTTTAAGGCTCAGGTTCCCACCATAATTGAGTGGTCTATACAGGATGCCCTTGTACCCCTTTGGAAGGAGATACAGAGGCATATAGAAACATTGCAGGTGTATGAGAAGTGTATTGATGCATTATCAGCTCGGGTAGAAGAGCGAGAAAAAGAACAGGGTGGTAGTATTGATTGGTCATCCTTAAGGGTTGATGTGATTATGGTGAGAAATGATGTGGATGAATCGAAATCCACTGATATTTCATGTTTGTGGACCGATTTTGGTGTAAATAAATCCTACCCTATATTCAAGAACCAAGTTCTTGAACAATGCACAAAATAGTTTCTTAAGAAACAACAACACAGAGATATCGTGGAAATCTTCCTCACTCAAGGAAGGGAAAAACCACAACAAAGTTTCATATTAATTTCATATTACAACTCAGTCAATCAATGAATTTAACTCTAAAACTTCTACCCTTTTTGATTAACTCTAATCGAAAACTATACTCTCCAAGAAGTCAAACTCACTTCTTGTTTACAAAACTCTCTCTTAACTCTACCCCAAGAAGTCAAACCCACTTCTTGTTTACAATTCTCACAAACTCTACTCTCACTCCTTCCCAAACACTGATTCAACAATTGAATTAATGTGACTCAACTATTTTGAAAGAATTTTTAACTATAGTACTTCTTTTGTTCTTCTTTTCTTGAATGCTTTTGCCTTCGCTGTAATTCTCTCTTTCTTTCTTTATTCGAATTATGCAAAAAGAAGATTTCTTTTCTTATTTTACGCCTTTTATAGAAATTCTGATTTGTCGTCTTCAAATTCTGTAAGGAGAGGACTTTATTTTCCTTTCCTTGTTGAACCTGTATTGCTGCTTTTCTTATTCGCCTACAAATCTTTTAATATTACAGTTATTATTCTTTGACTTGTAATGTTGTTATCCTTCTTTGACTTGGAGTGCTGGTGAAAAGAGCCGCGTTTACTAAAACTGTTCTGCACACGCAACTTCATTCCCGTTGCCTCTTTTATTTAGCTCAATGCATATGTATATGAACATGGTTCATATTTTGTCATTATCAAAAGTATTGTGAGCCATTCATTCTTCATCAATTTCCCATTTTTTTATGATGACAAATACATACACCACTTGTGTACTTGTTACACATAGATAGTACTACTACTTCCCCCTTTTGACACATACAAAATAACAGTGAAAGACAATGTAAGTATAAAAACATAACCAACTCAGAGCTAGCAGAGCAACACAAGAACAAACAAGCAAACATTCATCATAATCTAAGGATATTAGCCATCCAAACCAAAACAGTTAGAGCAAAGCATAGCAAACCAGATAATCGACCAAAACATAGGCACTAGATGTTAAGCTCGATGAGCTATATAAAACTACATAACACAAAGCAAAAAAACACAACATATGAGAATGTCTAAGAATAGGCTAAAGGGAAATATTTAAGAAGCTGGTGAAGAAGGGTTATGTTGGGTATAAGATGAAGAAAACATGTGAAGCATGCGGTCCACATGAACATTGCCATCAATTTGTTATTGCAGCAGCTGGTCCTTTAACCTTGATACATCCCCCTGAGACTCATCCAACCTGTTCTGAAAAGACACGATTTTACCTCTGAGCACATCATTCTGAGTTCTGGCATTATGGATCTCATTGAGAAGACTAGAAACAGGTCCAGTAGCACGAGGAGGAACATCATGAACCTGGTCCTCAACTTCTAGAAGTTTGCACTCAATAAGAGTGGATTTGGTGAATATGTCATTCCTATTTAANTTTAACTTTGATACATCCCCCTGAGACTCATCCAACCTGTTCTGAAGAGACACGATTTTACCTCTGAGCACATCATTCTGAGTTCTGGCATCATGGATCTCATTGAGAAGACTAGAAACAGGTCCAGTAGCACGAGGAGGAACATCATGAACCTGGTCCTCAACTTCTAGAAGTTTGCACTCAATGAGAGTGGATTTGGTGAATATGTCATTCCTATTTAAAACCCTGCCTTATTTTAAAGGCACTTCAGATTCCTTGAACATAGTAGTCAACAAATTTCCATAGGCTCACTGATGAGGCCTTTTAGGGTCAATTACCCTAGCCATGTGCCTGATCATTAAAGATGGCTAGTCAATGGATTCTTTGTTTTCCAAAGCATGTGCAATACCCATGTCCCTAAAAGAGGCATCATGGCGTCTTTCACCCCTAGGTAGTATTACCTTGTGTACTACTTCAAACACCAATTTGTGAAAGGGTGACATTTCCCCTTTCAGAACTTCCCTAGGACGAATAGTGACTCTTCCATGCATGAATTTGGATGTGAGCAATCAGTTTTCATCTTTTTCTGAAATATACTCAGCCAACCTAGTAGTAGGTATATGGAAAATCTCACCCCAGACAAACCTTATCAAAGAGTTCCACACCATTAACAGATGGCGTAGTCACAATATCCAATAATACATTTAGATTTACATAAAACTCAATCACTTCATTTTCATGAACCATTAACCTAGTGTTTAAGAACAAATATACCCATTTTTGAGAGGCCAATAAATTGAGTAATTTTTTAACAACATTACCATCCCTAATTTCTAGGTGAAAAGTCCTACCCCTTAAGATTGTTTTAATTTTGAAATACTCTTCCTTCCCTATAGCCAAAAATTTGGCCTCATTCTTAGTAAGTTTCTTTGAAGGGTGAGGGGAATCGAAGTGGACAGATTTACCACCTTCCTCATCAGAATCGAGAATGACCGTACATTTAGAAGAACTAACGGTAGACTTACCGGTGCGATGACATTTCTTGCTTGCCTCAGTGGCCATCTTGAGTTGAGCATGACTCACGCTTCTAGTAAAAAGAGGGTGTAGAGTCACTTGTTTGATGGTAATATGCTTGCGTGGTTTCCAGGGACCTATTTTCCAGAGTGGACTCGAGAATGTCTTAGGAATATCATGAGTGGAACTGGGAGTGGAGGAAAAGAAGTCCAATTTTTTTTGAAGGGGGTACGATTGGGGAGGAGGATTAGTGTTAGTTAATTTGGGAGATTGAGGCGGTTCTTGAGAAAGGTGAAAGGTTTGGAATGAAGTGAGAGGGTGATGAGTACACAATTTGGACTCATTTAGGGCTTTATTTTAATGAATTTAGTGTCCTCAAATGTATATTTTATCTCAAATACTGATGTAAATCCTTGAGTTTTAGGTATTTGGAGTCAGAGACAAAGAATGGACACTATGGAGCAAAAAGGAACAAGACAGCTAAAATAACGAAGAAAAGAAGGCATGGGGATCGCCGAAGCCATTGGGCGAACCTTTGAACGGCCTTAATCTCGCCTAGTTTTCCAGTGTGCTGAGCCCTGAAGGAAAAGATCAAGTTGGCGATAAAAGGGAGCAGTCGGCGCGTCACAGAACAGTTCCGCGAAGCAGCACCATATTTCTCAATGATTCAAAATGTGAAGATGCTAAAGAAAAAAACTGAAAGTCGATGAACCAGATCAAAGGGCGGATCGCCGAGTGTATCGACGATCCTGACTAATTACGCCGAGTGATCCTTCACAGCACAAATTTTTGAAAACTATAAATACCCATTTAATTATGTAGCTTAGTATCAAGTTATGGCGAATTATTACTGATTTTTATAATATTTTTTAGTATAAGTTCTTAGAGTTTTTGGGAGACATTGTTCTTGAGCTTTGAAGGTTTTGAAGGTTTTCATTTCCAAGAGATTGGAAGTGGGCATCAAAGAATCTTCATCTTAGACGTGTTTAAAGACATTATTTATCTTACCCACTTGATGGAAACACTTTTTGGTATCAATTTCTATCTCTTTATCATGTCTAGCTAAAACTCCAATTATTGGGGTGTGATTATGTGAATATTGGTTAAATTTATTGTTGGGTATTGCTCATTGTTAGTCTATTGGCTATTTAAATGTGATTTCGTTTAGTAGTTGTGTTTGAACTTAATGGGATTGTAGTTGCAAATACGATTTCATCTTTGTGTTTTTGGCTTGCTCGAGAGAAAGGTTTTAAAACCAAAACTACTAAACCAATAGCCTGTGGTTATTGGGTCATCGTGGGTTCAGCTAGAGAGAGTGAATCCTAGACCTTCTCCCACATATTCAGCTCTAGAGAGTGAATGGGCTAAGATGAAGTCTATGCTTAATTGATGCAACTCGGTGCTCAAGAGAAACCGAGTTGATTTGGGGTAAGTTGTTCGATAGAAAATTTACCCTCATTAAAGTCTAGCTTAGTTAGAAATGTTCAGCAATTTACTATCAATAACAATTTACCCGGTTGTTTATTATATCCCATATTCCTATCATATCCCAAGAATCCCGTCTCCCTATCTCACATCTTTATATTTTTGCTATTTTTTGTTTATTAGTTGAATATAAACCCCCATCGATAATTGACATTCGTGTCACTTCTTGATTTAGTATGCTTTTAATCATAAATATTTATAGTTATGAATGACTAGAACATAATTTTACTTTTCTATTTAATTCTCGATTACTAACCGCTCCCTTGGGACTCGAACCCAACCCATTCGATTGGGTTATATTACTACACGCGATCATTGACACTTGAATTGGAAGTTCTATCTTTGATTACGTCAAACATCAAAATGGCACCAGTGCCGGGGAGTGGTGTTACTTGAGAATTTTTAGTTAAGTTGGATTTTGTTCCTGTTAGTGATAGTTCTACTTGCTTAATTTTTAGCTTTGTTTTACTTGTTTGTGTTGTAAACAGGAAGTATGAGTGTAAATGGCAGCAATGGTAGCCAAGTAGGCCATCAAGAAGACATCGGAATCTCAACGATGTCAATGAGCCTCATGCTAATGACCCCCATCTCATAGGAGGTATTGGTGCCATTCGCTTACCTTCGACCGAAGGGAATGCGGTGTTCCATATCACGAGTTCTATATTGCAACTATTGAAACTAAAAGGGCTTTTCAACGGTTTGGCTCATGAGGATCCCCATATGCACATTAGAAACTTCGTGGATGTATGCAGACCATTCTATTTCAAGAATATCTCCCAAGAATCGGTCCGGTTGAGGTTATTTCCATTCTCTTTGCTGGGAGAAGCGTGCAAATGGCTGGCTGAATTGCCACGTGAATCAATCACTTCGTGGGAAGAGTTGGTCACCACATTTCAAGTGCAATTTTTCCCTCCCTCGAAGATGATGACTCTTTGGTATAACATTCAGAGCTTCAAGCGTCTAGAAGGCGAGCCTATTCATGAAACTTGGCTGCAATTCAAAAAGTTGGTGCTTCAATTCCCAACCCATGGCTTGCCTGATAAAGTCTTGCTGCAGTATTTTTACCGTAGTCTGGATTCGATAAATAAGGGTGTTGCTGACCAACTCTCTCTGGGATATTTGATACAGCAACCTTATGTGATAGTTGCTCAGTTCTTGGATGGCATGACTACCATAAACAGGGTGTGGTATACCCGTGAAGATTAGGTCTCCCCTCTCACGTTCAAGTTAACTAAGGAACAAATGGAGAAGGACTAAGAGAGGGATCAAAACATGGCCAATATCATGACACAACTGGATATTTTATCTAAAAATGTCTTGGGATTTGGTGCTCGAAGTGTCAATGCCATGGGTGTCGGGTGTACTAATCCTTATGAGTCCAAGTTTGAAGCCTTGTATAATGAAGAGGTAAATTCCTAGCTAACCAAGGCGGTGACTATCGTTCAAACTACCTGCGGCAGGGTGGTAACCAAAGTTGGGCTAGGGATGAAGGTTGGAAAGATCGAGATCATGAATGGAGAGACTGTAATCCGAAATGGAAGGATAAGGATAAAAATAGGTATGTGCCTCCCCAAGAGCACCAAAATCCAAAAGATTCGGAAGGTGGTCAGTCTGAGGACATGCACTCTCGTATCCTTAACAAAGTTGAAGGGTCAGACAAGATTTTAAAAGAAATGAAAGAAGATGTGTTTACTCTTTGCCATACTGTCACCTCTTATTCAGTGTCGATTAAGCAGTTAGAGACCCAAATGGGTCATATATCGTCTTATCTCAACCCGATACAGCAAGGGGGTTTGTCTAGTAATACTATGGCTAACCCCAAGAATGAGTTCTGAAGGTGGACTTGCATCGTGTTGCTACGTAAACTAAGGCGCTGCTTGGGAGGCAACCCAAGACCCCTTATTGCTTTCATTTTCTTTGATAAAATAATGGTGTGTTGATTGTGTAGGTGGAAGTGGGGAAAGTGTTCAAAAAGTGCAAGTTGGCGAGCATTAGGTCCATTCGGTGAATCACCGAAGAGGTTGGTGACCCCAACTCAAACCGCCGTCAGACTCAAGACACTTTTACATTGGAGTTTGTAAAACTCGGTGATCCCAGGAAATTATTGGCGAACTGCCGACCATGTCGGCGATCCCGACGAAGATCGCCGTTTGGATCCCCACAATAACTGGAGGTCCTGTAAAATTCTGTGAGGTGAATGACTACTTAGTGTGTCACTAAGTAGCTCGGCGAGCACGACTAATGTTGCCGAATATGCGTGAACTAGATGGTTTTTCAGGCTAAAGGTTTAAAAGTTTCAAATTCATTCACTTTCCCCCACTTTTTAACTTCCCAAACTCATACCCGCACTCTAGTTTTCATATTTCTTTCCTTTTTAGAGTATTTTAGTCGTTGATTGGTGCTCGGATTGTGGATTATTTTACCGCCTAGCATCTCAATATTTATTAATCGGCATCAAAGGTTGGTTTTTCGAACCTCGAGACTATTTTATCAAAATTGTGCTCATTTGCAATGATCTTATCGTGTTGTCGTATGCTGGGCCTCTCTGATAGAATTAGTATGTTTGAATGCCTGATTTAATTTGATAATCTTGCCTGTAATATTTTGATTGTCGAAATCCCATAGTCTTGTGCTTAAAATGAAGTAAAATTCGTGGGTTTATGCTTGGGTGTCATGGGGTGTACTTTAATTTCACTAGAGCATCCATTGATTTTGTTTTCGGGGGTTGCTGGGTTGAATTCGAGAAGTTGGGTTGAAAGTAGGCACATGGGGTTGTTTGGCAAACTGGGTCGAGCTCACCGAACCACCCAGTGGTTCTCCAAAGGTCCTCATCTTACCTTTAATTTCATGTTGAATAAGTAGTTGAGTTCTGTGACTTTTGGAGAGAAGCCTGAGGTCGCCGAAAGTATTCTTGATCGTCCTTTATCTGCACCCCTGAACCCTTATTACGCTGTAACTTTCCGCGGGCTAACCCAGTTCGCCGAAACAATTCGGCAACCCACCAACTGTTTTGGAGAGTCTTTCTGCGCCTAATTTTTTGAGCATTTGTTTGGATATTTCCTAACTTCTCCTTGAGGTTGTGCAGACATGACTAGATCAAAAAAAGCTGAAAGAATAATACCAGCCCAAGAGAATACTATGGGGATTACAATAAACGAAAATGCAGCTATATCCAGAGTCAAAGATACCAAACTTCCCACACAGGGTGGGAAAGGAAAGGGCAAGAGGTCCACCTCTGACAGGAAGACCACTATCAAAGATCTTAATGTTCCTTTATGGTCCGAGGATTCTACGCAGCTGTGCATGTCTTTTTGGAGGACTCGCATGTGACAGCCCCTAGTGGATCTAGAAATGTCGTTCCTCCTGAGGTGACCCCGAGCACTGATGCTCAGACTCAGAGTGATGCATCAGGCGTTGATGCCCAAACAGATGGAGCGACTATGTAGATAGGACCCTCTCTTTACCTCCATCTCTGCCTTACTTTATTTCGACTTGTGGATGTTTTTATTTACATTTGAGGACAAATGTTTTTATTTGTGGTGGGGTGAGGCCCATCTTTTGTGACCTTTTGTGACTCTGTTTTGTTTATATATTGGGATTTGAGCTTAAATTATGTTATGCACTGCTTTTTGTGGAAGCTTTGAGCTTATGGCTCCTTACTTTTAATTGTAAATGATTTTTGACCCTTTCAAAAAAAATAAATTCCACCTCTTGTATGTGTTAAATGTGGTTGTTCTCTTGCAAATTTGAGTATCGATTTTGATCAATACTGATGACTTGAAAGTACTCATAATCGAGCATAAATGAATGTGCAGCTACGACGGCCAATTAAAGTTGCATAGACAATATGTAAACTCTTTGCATCTGGTTGTGATTAGCCAATTATCGAATCAAGTTCACTTGTGATGAACATTGCACACTAGCGAAAGTGTGGAGTCTTGTTTGACTTTGTTGTCAATGCCTTGTGTGATGAGCTTACCGTGAACCATGCATGATGACACCTAGAATATTCCCCGTTGGTTCGGTTGACTAACTGATGCAATTTCTTGAGATGATCTTAGGCAACTTTAAAGAGTGTGAACCAATTTGGCATATTCTTCTTTTGTGGCCTACCTTGTGAGTGTGTGAACCTCTTTTGAGCACCCTTTGAACCTTAACCCTTTCTTGGAAGAAACTTGATAATATTGCTACCCTTTTATTGACCTATTACCCATAATCCTCATGATCTGTGGTTTGTCTGAATAGCCAACTTGGGCCAAAAGTCTAAGTTGGGGGTGTGGTGAAAAGAGAAGGCAAATCAAGTAAATGAAAAGAAGTCCTTTATGCCCATGTTTTGAGAAAAATGGAGCCCCTCCATATAAAAAAAAAGGATTGAAAAAGAAAAAGAAAGGAAAAGTTGTGAAATAAAGTTGTGAAAATATAAAAAAAATGGGGTTCCCAATGACTCATGGAAGATGAATAAGAGGTGACTTTCGATCTTGAATGAAATTGATTAAGAAAGGAAAGAATGTGTTATTCACATCACATTTCATGAGGATTTTCAGCCTATAATCCTAAATGACGATACCATTACATTCAGCCCCGCTACAAGCCTTTAAAAGACCTTTTTGATCTTGAATGAGCTGCAACAAAAATCGATTGGAAAATAAGGGCAAACCTATGGGTGAAATCATGCATTGTGTTTATGTTTTTGAGTGTGAGTGTTGATCTTGATTCCGGAACTTTAAATGATTGAACCATTGTGTGTGAATATGGAATCATTCTTTGTGTGAGGGAATTTGAATACCTTTGTTGAGCTTGAACTTGCATTTGAAGAAAGTATAGTGATCTTGATATTCTTTGGTAATGGTGAGTCACAACTTGAATCTTTGAATGCACAATTGATCATTGCGCAAGTAAGTTGAGACTTTTTGTGTGCATTCATGATTGAGTCTTGTGTAGCACTGTTTGAGACATCCTTTTTGAGCTGCTGAACTTGAGTTTTACTTGAGGACAAGCAAAGGTTTAAGTTGGTGGTGTTGATGAGTCCACAATTTGGACTCATTTAGGGCTTTATTTTAATGAATTTAGTTTCCTCAAATGCATATTTTGTCTTAAAAAATTGATGTAAATTCTTGAGTTTCAGGTATTTCGAGTTAGAGACAAAGCATGGACACTATGGAGCAAAAAGGAATAAGGCAGCTGAAAGAACGAAGAAAAGAATGTCTGGGGATCACCGAAGCCATTGGGTGAACCGTTGAATGGCCTTAATCTCGCCTAATGTTCTAGTGTGCTGAGCCCTAAAGGAAAATATCAAGTTGGTGATAAAAGAGAGCAATCGGCGTGTTGCCGAACAGCTTCGCGAAGCAACGCTATATCGCCCAATGGTTCAAAACGTGAAGATGCTGAAGGCAAAGGCTGAAAGGTGATGAACCAGATCAAAGGGCGGATCGCCGAGTGTATCGGAAATCCCGACTAACTACGCCGAGTGATCCTTCACAGGATAAATTTTCAAAAACTATAAATACCCATTTAATTTTGTAACTTAATATCAAGTTATAGCGAATTATTACTGATTTTTAGAATATTTTTCAGCTTGAGTTCTTAGAGTTTTTGGGAGACATTGTTCTTGAGCTATCAAGGTTTTGAAGGTTTTCATATCCAACAGATTGGAAGTGGGCATCAAAGAATCTTCATCTTAGATGTTTTAAAGACATTATTTATCGTACCCATTTGATGGAAACACTTTTTGGTATCGATTTCTATCTCTTTATCATGTCTAGCTAAAACTCCAATTATTGGGGTGTGATTATGTGAATCTGGGTTAAATTCACTGTTGGGTATTGCTCATTGCTCATTGTTAGTCTATTTGTAGTTTAAATGTGATTTCGTTTAGTAGTTTTGTTTGAACTTAATGGGATTGTAGTTGCAAATACGATTTTATCTTCGTGTTTTTGGCTTGCTCGAGAGAGAGATTTTAAAACCAAAACTACTAAATTGATAGCATGTGGTTATTGGGTCGTTGTGGGTTCAGCTCGAGAGAGTGAATCCTAGACCTTCTCCCACACATTCAGCTCGAGAGAGTGAATGGGCTAAGGTGAAGGCTGTGCTTAATTGCTGCAACTCGGTGTTTGAGAGAAACCGAGTTTATTCGGGGTAAGTTGTTCGAGAGAAAACTTACCCCTACTAAAGTCTCGCTTAGTTACAAATTTTCAGCAATCTACTATCAATTGCAATTTACCCGGTTGTTTATTATATCCCATATTCCTATCACATCCCAAGAATCCCGTCTCCCTATCTCTCATCTTTATATTTTTTCTATTTTTGGTTTATTAGTTGAAATCAAACCCCCCATCGATAATTGACATTCGTGTCAATTCTTGATTTAGTATGCTTTTAATCGTAAATATTTATAGCTATGATTGACTAGAACATAATTTTATTTTTCTATTTAATTCTCGATTACTAACCGCTCCCTTGGGACTCGACCCCAACCCATTCGGTTGGGTTATATTACTACACGCGATCGTTGACACTTGAATTGGAAGTTGTGTCTTTGATTACGTCAAACATCAAAGGGTTATCAAAGTGATCTAGAGAAGGAGAAGGGGTGAAAGGTTCCCTAGAGTCATATGGTGGAGTGAGGGACGATGATTGCAATGGTGGGGATGTTGACAGATGGAGTTTTTGGGGAGGCGAAGGTGGTGGAGTAGTGGTGGAAACACCTTTCCCCTGAGATGAAGCCTTGGGTGAGTTTAGAGAGGGGTCTTTTTCCGGTAAGGTAATGTAGTCCTCGTCGTCGGAGTAGGCAATGAGGTTGAAGGGTGTAGCCATGGAGGAAAGCAGTTGGGGTTTTTGTGGGAAATTGGTGAGAGAGCGGGAAAAAGAGTCGTAATGATAGACTCTTTTTTTATTTCGAATGGGGAAGTCCAAGAGATGGTTGTCAGATCCAGAAATGATTAATGGGTATTGAAGTGCAATTTTACTGCCCATTCCATAGTATTTAAGGTAAAATATGCAAATAAGGACCAGGTGCTAGGAGTATTTCTTATCAGACAAATATTATATGCTATGGAATGATGCCATGTTTAGTAGTTTGAGAAATAGTGCATACTTGCTAGGAGGAGAACCTGGTCCTTGCTGTAGTGGCTCTTCTGAATCATAGTTATAGGAACCTACGAGTAATATCATTAGACTTGATCGGAGTGCTTCGGTTATATGTTGTGTATACATGTGACAACGTACCAAGATAAGTTAGTTATATTAGTCTACTTACATCATACTTTAACCCTTATATTATGAATAGGTCTAGGAAGTTTAGTCTTGAAATACTAGCCCTAAGGCCAGTCGATTTCGTTGAAACTGTTCCCTTCCTAGTGCCTTAGTGAAAATATCAGCGACCTGGTCCTCTGTTCTACAGAATGTCATGATAATGTACCCTTCTCCAAATTATACCTGAGAAAGTGACGACATACATCTATATGTTTGATACGTTTATGTTAGACCTGGTTTTTTTCTATGTTTACAGCACTAGTATTGTCACATCTGATGGGTATGCACCCTACTTTTATTCCAAAGTCTTCTAGTTGTTGTTTGAACCATAAGAGTTAAGCACAACAAGATATTGCGTTGACATATTCAGCTTCAGTGGTAGATAAGGCAATGAATTTTTGCTTTTTTGTAGCCCAAAAGATCATACATGGTCCTACGAAGTGAGCCATACCTGACGTACTCTTCCTATCAACTAAGTATCTGGTATAATCTATGTCGGCATACCCGACTAGATTGAATGAGTCTCTTGTTGGGTTCCATAGCACCAGGTTTATAGTTCCTTTAAGATAACTCAGGATCCTTTTCACTGCTTTCAAGTGGGACACTTTTGTACATGATTGGAATCGAGCACAAGCCCTACGCTGAATACGACGTCAGACATGCTAGCAGTCAGATATAGATAAGATCCAATCATACCTCTGTATTTTATGTCATTTACCGGAGAACCAGGTTCATCTTTATCAAATTTGGCTGTAGTGGTAATTGGAATATCATTTATCTTAGCTTCATGCATCTCAAACTTCTTGAGTAGTTCTTTAATGTATTTTAGCTGATGAATTGACATGCCATAAGGGATTTCTTGATCTGAAGACCGAGAAAGAAGTTGAGTTCTCCCATCATGCTTATCTCAAACTCACTACTCATGAGTTGTGTAAATTGAACCCCAAGGTCTGCAGCAGTTCCTAAAAAGATGACGTCGTCCACATAAACCTGAACAATAAGAATGTCTTTACCTTGTCTTCGGAGAAAGAGTGTGTTATCAATCTTGCCTCTTGAGTACCCATGGGTAAGGATAAAATTTAATAGTCGATCATACCATACTCGAGGTGTTTGCTTCAAGCAGTGTATAGCTTTGTCTAGTTTATAGACGGAAGTAGTATATCAGACTTTCAATACTAAGTGGTTGTTTAACATATACCTCTTCTTGAAGAAACCCATTGAGAAAAACGTTTTTGACGACCATTTGATATAACTGGCATTACATGTGAGCTGCAAATGCAATAAGCATCCTAATTGATTCCATTCTTGCTACAGAGGCAAAGGTCTCATTATAGTCTATCCCCTCCTCCTAATTGTATCCTTGAACGACCAATATAGCTTTGTTACGAGTGACTTGTCCTTGATCATCAAGCTTGTTTCTGAATACCCATATAATTCCTATGATAGTTCTGTTCTGAGGTCTAGGGATCAGTTTCCACACTTTGTTGCGTTCAAACTGAATCAATTCTTCTTGCATAGCAATAATCCAGTCTGGGTCTAAAAGAGCTTCCTTGATATTCTTGAGTTCAATTAAGGACACATAAGCTGAGAAGGCACATATGTTCCTTAGCTTTGATCAAGTGTGAATTCCTGAATCCAAAGGTGTAACACCTTCTAAACTTTTTGAGCTAAGACACGAACCATCCTTCGTTGTGAGTAGGATTTTTACCGAGGAATTTAATTTTTTCTTAAGTGTTAAGGTCACTAGATGTAGCACCTTGAGCTCCAAAAATAACTAGAGAATTCATTCAAGTTATTCGTAAGCTCTTTAAGTTTTGGGTCAACTTCAAACAAACATAACTTTTAGTACAGGATGTATTAGGTGGCCAATAAGGTATCAAATGAAATTTCTTTGATTTATCTTTCCAACGCCACTGAGTTTGCTAATTTTTGAGTTCGGATGAGTGAGCTATGCTCTTTTGAAGTCAGCCTATCCAGTTAAGGAAAGTTACCTAAAATTATGAAGGGTATTTTGGTCTTTTCCTTAACCCTTAAGCTTAAAAGAGTTTTAGTAATAATTTAGGGGTATTAACTGATAAGAATCAGTTTCATTCATCCCCAATACACTTAGGGTTTTTGAAGATAGTTCAAGAAGAGAAAAGAGAAAAGGTTCAAGACATTCATCGAGATCCTTGAGTTTTGTTGCGGATTTTTACCAAAGGTTTTATCCCTAAGAGGTATGTAAGTTTTCATAGTATTGGTTTCATTCACCCACATGCCAATCATGAGTTTCTTTTACTAATTTCATCCATAAGTTTGGGTATATTGAGTTTTTGATGAGTTTTTGATAAGTGTTCTTGAAGTTTCAATCTAAATCTTGATTGTTGAGGTTTTGATGAATTATTGAGATGAAAGTTAGTGATTTGAGGTTTGTTTAGAGTAGATTAGTCTGTAATTATGTTGGGTATTCGAATCTAAGTGAGTGGAGAAGAAACTATTCGAATCTAGGCGAACTAGGGTTAGAAAACAAGCAAAGAAATTTGTCGGGGTTTTCTGGGCAAGGGTTAGCGCACCGCCCCACCATTGCGCCAGAAGAGATGCTCTGTAGTTTAGAGGTTGGCGCCCTACGCCAGGGTCGCCTTCCCCCACCCCTTCTTTGTCGTTTGGCCCATCTAAGTTCCTTCAGGGGTACCTTTACCCCCCTCCCCCCTTTGATTCTAACTACTCTAAACCACTTCTAAACATCTAGAAATAATTCATAACATGAATCATAACCTTGAATTCATAATGCAAATTCAAGGTAGAGTAAAGAGTCAAGTCTTGAGAGTTCTTTCGAGTATTTTGAGAAAGTCCTTTTGAGTCTTCTACAATTTCTAATAACTTGTATAAAGACTCAAGTAAGTGAGTATGAGAATGAGGAGAATGTATTCATGAGTCTACATTATCCTCGAGATCCTTTATATCATGAATCATAACTTTTGAATTCATAATTCAAATTCAAGAAAGAGTTAAGAGTAGAGTTCAAGAAAGCCTTTGAGTTCAATTGTGAATCCTTTGAGATCAACTATCGATTTGAGCTAAGTTTTGAGGATGTAAATATGAGAATGAGAAGAGTCGTTTACATGAGATCCATATTGTTATGTAGACACTTAAGTCGAGTCATTCATGCCCATAAATTTCGCATGAACTCCATAAGTTGAGTATCTTTGAGAGGAGTAGTACCTCCAAGCTCTAAGATCTTGAGTATTGAGTTTGTAATTATTTTTATATTATATTCCTAATCATGGGACTATTACATGTTACCCGTGAAGTTCTTGAGTTGAGTTGTTCATGCCCATAATTCCCCATGAACCCTCTGAGTTGAGCATTCTTGAGATGAGTAATATCATGAAGTCCTTGAGTTGAGTTGTTCATGCCCGTAATTCCGCATGAACCCTCTGAGTTGAGAATTCTTGAAATGAGTAGTATCATTAAAGTTCTTGACTTCTGGAGTTGTTGTGTTTCGAGTATTGAGTTCTGCGTATGGTTACTGAAAACCTTGATTTGAGTCTTTCACGTCCATAATTTGGCATGAACCTATTTTGAGAAGTCTTTTACAAATTTTTCTAAACTTGTTTTAAGTCTTGAGTACTCGAGTATGAGGATGAGTAAAGTTGAGTTCATTTTTCAAAGTGAATATATGGGAACTAAGTATTCCCAAGAGTAAATGTTTTCACATTTAAAAGAGGAGTAAAATGAGATTTCCAAAAGAATTTAAGAGGAACTTTGAGTACTACCTCCTTTTAGAGAAATCTTTTGCCTAATTATCTCAAACCAGAGGAAGAGAAATGTTTTTAAACATATAAGCTAATTTATATTTTGGGAGTAGTATAAAGCACCGGTTTGAAGGAGAGTTCACACAACTCACATCCCCATAAATCATGTAGCCAACGTGGGTAGAAAGGGTCATACTTTTTAGATGATTCCTTATTGCCTTTAAGCATAGACTAGTGGATCGACTTAGTTAGTAGGTCCTATACCCCGGCATAGTATAGGACACTTATGGCAGTGTGGGCTAGACATTGTATCATCACATAGCTCATAGTGATGGTTGTTAGATAGAGAATCTCCCACATAGTTATATTGTATTTTTATATACAAACTAAGTTATTATTGTATTATTCAATACAATTAGTTGATATCTACTATTTTAACAGCTTTCCATATATTGCATCTTTTATGGTTGCTTTATCTTGAGTTGAGTATCTTATTATTTAGTTGAGCCCTATTTTCCTCTGAGTTGAGTTGAACTATATTTCTTTGAGATGAGTGAGTTGAAAAAAGGTAAGTATGTTTCTTTTCCATCAGTTCAAGCTTACGTTTATGCTTTAGAATTCCCCTTACATGCTCGTACATTTCATGTACTGACACCATTTGGCCTGTAATTTTTATGATGCAGATACATGTATTTAGGGTCATCAACAGAAGCTTCATTGATACCACTTGAAGTTTGAGTTAGCTATGGTGATCCTCCTTGCTTTCGCAGGATTCCATTTACTTTAAGTTTTGTCAGGATGTCATGGGTCTTGTCCCGACTTCCATCTTTGTCATTTCGAGGCATAGATAGACATAGAGTTTGAGAAGTTTGTTTTATTTATTTTGTTAAATGTTTTAAAGACTTGAGTTGCCTATTTCTCGCTAGTTGAATGTATGATTATATATGAGTTAATTATTTGAGTTCAATGACTTTTACTCTGTTTTAAGCTTTTGTATGCTTGAGTTAGTCTTCCGCTTGTAGTCAACAAGGATGAGGGTTCTCTTGGGGACCAACAATGGTTCTCAAGTGCCGGCCACGTCCAGGGTGTAGACTCGGGTCGTGACAAACTTGGTGTCAGAGCACAAAGTTCAAGTGTCCTAGGGTGTCTATGAAGTTGTGTCAGTAGGGTCTTGTTTATGGTTGTGAGGGTCCCACTTCTATAAACAAGGGACTACAGTCATTCAAGAAATGTTTTCCTTCTTTCATACTCTTAATCGTGAAATAGAGCTATGTCATAGAGATTTATTCATACTCTGCGTTTCTCAGATTCATTCGACTACCCTTCATACTAGAGGTGGTTGAAAAGTAAAGTCAGTCTTGTATCGATGAGTTGTTCTTAGCAAGAGTCTTAAGGAAGTCATAAGACTCCAGAGGGGCTTGAGAGAAGCCCATGAGTGAGTTAAGTGTTGAGTTTCAGAGGAATGCACTCATGCTCATATGAATCATGCGTTCAAGCTAAAAATGAGATGTACTTTCTTCTCTAAATCCTATTTCAGATGAGATCCTTATGAGGAAGTGTGTTGTATAGCTTGGGTAGTATTTTTACCTGAAAAAGGTAGCATTAATTACAAGATCATGAGCAGTAGTAGTAAAGAGTGCCCTTAAGTTAAGAGAAAAGTATGCATAGGTTCAGTAATCTATGGAAATAAGATAGTGATGGGGCAAATTCTGTTATTGAAATCATGTACCCATTCAGTTATAAATGATGAGTTCCTTATGAGTAGAATAAGGAATAATAATGTTGTAGAGAGTTCTTAATAAAAGGAAAAAGAATAGTTATCAAGATAAGTTAGAGTATATTGTTAACCAGAATAGAGTTGATGTCAATGTGTCATCTTGTTAGATGATACTAAATATATGTGTGGAATCATATAGCAGAGTATTCATGAGATGATAGACCCAAGCTAGGCTTTGAACTTTGAAGAGGGAAACCCCATGGTAATCAGAGGATGATAACACTATTTGAGAGATAAGGCGCAGTAAGTGAGTATATACTACTTAAGTTGTGAAGTGAAATGTGATGGTAAATTGTGAGTGTAGAGACTGAGAGGTAAGGATTGACTACTTGTCATGAGGTCTTAGTGGACGAGTGTTTTTGAATTTGTATCTAGTAGTTGTAAGTTAGTATAGTAGGTGAGAAATCATATTGATACTTAGGTTTAGTAATAAACATTAAGCTTGAATTTGAGATGAGTGTCATGATCAAAAGAATGGCAACATAAGGGTGATGATGTTAGTCTTGAGATTTGATCTAGAAGACTTAACATAGAGAAGGTGAGAAATTGAGATGCTAGCTGCAATAAATATGAGTGGTGCAAGTGAGAGACCCTAACCTTTAGATAAGGGAAGTGAAATGTGGCTAAGTCACAAGAGTAACAAGAGCATTAAGAGGTGTACTGAGATGGTATGCAATCAGAAGAGGTTAAGAGAAAAACCTTAGACAGAGGTCTTAGTACCTGCTTATGGAGAGTTCGGTAGTCATGAGATAAACTTCTCCCAAGTGTTAGAGTAAAAGAGGATGTAGATCAGTTTAGAGATGATGGAATAGGTCCATAGCCTTCAAGTGTCAGCTTTAGACCTAAGGGGGGGATGACAAGATAAGAAATCAAGTCAAGTGTTTGAGAATAAGATAGTAATGAATTCCAAAGAGTATGGGGGATGTCTTTCCAGATGTCATTTTTGTAGTGGAGTGATGCTAGGAGAAGAAGGTTAATGATCTTATCATGATAATGATGGTGTAATAATTCCATCCAAAGTTGTAAATGAGGAGGAAGAGGAGTATGAGGTTTTACAATGAGAAATAGATAAAAGAGAGCCTTTAGTTGGTTCCGAGTAGTAATACGAGAAATTCTAGTTTGTATGGCAAGGATGATAAGGGTAACCCCGTTCCATACGCAGTCCAGCCGTCATTTGAGGACGAATGATCCCAAGAGGGAGATATTGTAACACCCTAGAAATTTTATGAGCTAAGACTCAAACCATCCTTCGTTGTGAGTAGTATTTTTACCGAGGAATTTAAATTTGTCTTAAGTGTTAAGGTCCCTAGATGTATCACCTTGAGCTCCAAAAAGAACTAAAGACAATTCGTTCAAGTTATTCGTAAGTTCTTTAAGTTTTGGGTCAACTTCAAGCGACCATAACTTTAAGTACAGGATGAGTGAGGTGTCCCATAAGATATCAAATGAAAGGTCTTTGGATTATCCTTCCAACGCCACTAATTTTTCTAACTTTCAATTTCGGATGAGTGAGATATACCCTTTTGAAGTCAGCCTATCAAGTTAAGGAAAGTTACCTAAATTTATGAGGGGTATTTTAGTATTTTCCTTACCCCTTCAACTTAAATCATTTTTAGTAATAATTTAGGGGACTAAATTGATTAGAATCAGTTTCATTCATCCCCAATATACTTAGGGTTTTTGAAGATAGTTCAAGAAGAGAAAAGAGGAAAGGTTCAAGGCGTTCGTTGAGATCCTTGAGTTTTGTTGCAGATTTTCGCCAAGGGTTTTATCCCTAAGAGGCATGTAAGTTTTCATAGTGTTGGGTTCGTTCACCCACACGCCAATCATGAGTTTCTTTTACGAACTCCATCCATAAGTTTGGGTATATTGAGTTCTTGATGAGTTCTTGATACATGTTCTTGAAGTTTCATTCTAAATCTTGATTGTTGGGGTTTTGATGAATTCTTGAGATGAAAGTTAGTGATTTGAGGGTTGTATTGAGTATATTAGTGTGTACTTATGTTGGGTATTCGAATCTAAGTAAGTGGAGAAGATACCATTCAAATCTAGGCGAACTGGAGTCAGAAAACGAGCAAAGAAATTTGTCGGGGTTTTCTAGGCAAGGGCTGGCGCACCGCCCCACCATTGCGCCAGCAGAGATACTCTGTAGTTTAGGGGCTGGTGCCCTGTGCCACTTAGTGTGCCAGGGTCACCTTCCCCCACCCCTTCTCTGTTGTTTGGCCCATATAAGTTTCTTCAAAGGGTACCTTTACTTCCCTTTGATTCTAACTACTCTAAACTACTTCTAAACATCTAAAAATATTTCTTCACATGAATCATAACCTTGAATTCATAATTCAAATTCAAGGTAGAATTAAGAGTCAAGTTTTGAAAGTTCTTTCGAGAATTTTGAGAAAGTCCCTTTGAGTCTTTTTGAGAAGTCTTCTACAATTTCTAATAACTTGTATCAAGACACGAGTAAGTGAGTATGAGAATGAAGAGAATGTATTCATGAGTCTACATTATCCTCGAGATCCTTTATATCATGAATTATAACTCTTGAATTCATAATTCAAGAAAGAGTTAAGAGTAGAGTTCAAGAAAGCCTTTGAGTTCAATTGTGAATCCTTGGAGATCAATTATCGAATTGAGCTAAGTTTTGAGGAAGTGAGTATGAGAATGAGAAGAGTCGTATAC
Organism: Solanum stenotomum; assembly: GCF_019186545.1. NCBI lineage: Eukaryota > Viridiplantae > Streptophyta > Magnoliopsida > Solanales > Solanaceae > Solanum > Solanum stenotomum. Next base: position 12,729,677 of record NC_064288.1, on the reverse strand, counting down.
ATGAGTTCCATATTGTTATGTAGATCCTTGAGTCGAGTTGTTTATGCCCATAAATTTCGTATGAACTCCATAAGTTGAGTATCTTTGAGAGGAGTAGTACCTCCAAGTTCTAAGTTCTTGAGCATTGAGTTTGTAATTCTTTTGAGATTATATTACTAATCATGGGACTATTACATGTTACCCATGAAGTCCTTGAGTTAATGTCACGCCCCGATCCTACACCCTGGGCGGGACTTGCATTCGATAGCCATTGTTGGCCCCAAGCGAACCATTGGCCTGGATCACTAATCAACAGAAGACTTAACTTAACAAAGACAAACCCATATAAAACTAGAATGTTATAAAGAAAACATTCAACTAGCCAATAAGGCAAACTCAAGTCTTAAAACAACAACTGAAATGAACAGTACTAAAGAACTATAAATATCTGTCTATGAAGCTTCTAAAACAAAGAGGGATGTCGGTACAAGACCCCAAATCATCCTAACAACTAAAGTACTAAAACAATATAAAAGGGGTCCTCCGAAAAGCAATAAGGCTCACCAACTGACACAAACTGCTCAACTAGATCAACAAGGTGATGGATGCTGATCCTGATTACCTGTATCGGCATCATAAAATGATGCAGGCAAAATGGCATCAGTACATTGAATGTACGAGCATGCGAGGTGAAAACTAAACATGACATAAGCTTGAAAGGAATTTGAAAACAACACTTCCCTTAGCTTTACTCAACTCATGGATACTCAACTCAAATGCAAAGTAAAACAACAATAAAGATGCATTTTATACAAAGCATTTAAAACAGTAGGTGACAACTCAATGTGTTAAAGAAGTACAATAACAACTCAGTTTACATATAAAGTAATATAATACTGTAGGAGTTTCTCTAACCGACAACCATCACTATGAGCTAAAGTGATGATACATCATCTCACCCACGCTACCAGAACTTTCCTATACCTTGTCGTGATACAGAACGCCTCAACTAAGTGGATCCACTAATCTATGCTAAAAAGCACTAAGGAATCATCTAAAAAGTATGACCCTTTCTTACCCACGATGGCTACATGGTTTATGGAGACTTGAGTTATTATGAACTCGTCCCAATATCGGTGCTCAATATTAATCCCAAACTATACTCAGCTCATATGTTTTGAAAACAAAACTCTTTCTGTGATTTGAGGTAATTACTCAAAAACTAGCCTAAAAGCTCTCTTGGAAATCGGTAGTTCCTTTCTTGTTTAAATGTGAAAACATTTTAACTCTTGGGAATACTTAGTTCCCGTATAACATTTTGAAGAAATGAACTTTACTCTTACTCTTTACTCAACTCAAAACTCAAGCCTTAAAACAAAATTAAAACATTTGTATAAGACTTTTGGAAGACTATGAACTTTTCTTGACTTGACTCTTAACTTTCCTTGAATTGAATTATGGATTCAAGGCTCATGATCTCATGTTTAAGGATGATTTCATGTTGTTTGGACATACCTTAGAGTATAGAAATCAATGGGAAAACTTAGGTACATTTCAAGGGAACTAGTACGGAAAGAAGTGGGAAAAGGTGGAAGTCCAGGCGTCCATGGAGCTCTAAGTGGTGCAGGGCGCCAGAGGGCAAACTTTAGAAGCTGGGTTGGGGTGCACTAGCTGGCGCGACACCCCAGAGCCCAAAATTTAGAGTTCCCTTTGGGGCGCTCTGAGTGGCGCGGCACCCCAGCCCCCTCCCCAGGTTTTTGACGAATTTTCTTGCTCATTTTACAACTCTAAACCCTCTAGATTCAATTGGTTCTTTTCCCCAACACTTAGATTCGACTACATAACCAAAATATGTAAGAATCTACTCAAAACAACACATACTCTCATGAATCAAACTCAAGAAACTTCTCAACAACTTCAATAACAAGAACTCACAAGAACATAAACAAATTTCATCAAGAACTCATAATCATTTCTTTCAAGAACACAATATTGCTAAATTAAATCATGATTGGCGCGTGGGTGAACTAACCTAATGCTATGTGATCTCATATACATCGTAGGGATCATCCCTTAACGAAATCCACAAGCAATTCTTCAAGACTTGGTGATTCCTTGCTTCATCTTCTCTTTTGTCCTCTTCTTTTCTCTTCTCTCAAAACCCTAACTTGTTTTCAATAGCATAAACTGAATCCAATCAGTTTGGACCCCAACTTAATTACCAAAAACGAAATTAATTAATTGGGTATGGAAGAGACCAAAATACCCTTCTAAAATCCGGTTTTGACTTTCCTTATCTAGACAGCCCAACTTCAAATGGACATATCTCCCTCATATAAACTCAAAACTTCAAAGATCTTTCCTACGGTATCTCTGGTAGCACACCCCACTCATCCTGAGCTAGGATTTATGGTCGTTTGAAGTTGACCCAAAATTCAAACTTAACATAACTCAACCAATTTTCCAGATTTTTCATTCTTTCCAAAAATGACTCTTTCTAATTATAGCTCTTTCTAGTTCTTTCAAATAGCAAGGTGTTACAGTTAAGGACACTCTTTCTAGTTCTTTCCAATTTATATTTTTATGTACAAACTGAGTTATTGTTGTATTATTCAATACATTGAGTTGCTATCTACTATTTTAAAAGTATTCCATATATTGAATCTTTCTAGGTCTTTGGATTATCTTTCCAAGGCCACTGAGTTTGCTAAGTTTCGCTTTCGGATAAGTGATATATGTTCTTTTGAAGTCAGCATGTCCAGTTAAGGAAAGTTACCCAAAATTATGAGGGGTATTTTGGTCTTTTCCTTAACCCTTCAGCTTAAAACATTTTTAGTAATAATTTACGGGTCTAAAATGATTAGAAGTTTCATTCATCCTCAATACACTTAGGTTTTTAGAAAAGAGTTCAAGAAGATAAAAGAGGAAAGTTTCAAGGCGTTCGTCGAGATCCTTGAGTTTTGTTATGGATTTTCGCCAAGGGTTTTATCCCTAAGAGGTATGTAAGTTTTCATAGTGTTGGGTTCGTTCAACCACACGCCAATTATGAGTTTATTTTATGAATTTCATCCACAAGTTTGGGTATATTGAGTTCTTGAAGTGTCATTCTAAATCTTGATTATTTGGGTTTTGATGAATTCTTGAGATGAAAGATAGTGATTTGAGGATTGTTTTGAGTAGATTAGTGTGTACTTATGTTGGGTATTCGAATCTAAGTGAGTGGGGAAGAAACCATTCAAATCTAGGTGAACTAGGGTCAGAAAACAAGCAAAGAAATTCATGGGAGTTTTTTGGGCAAGGGTTGGCGCGCCTCCCCACCACTGCGCTAATAAAGATGCTCTGTAGTTTAAGGGATGGCGCCATGCGCCACTCAGTGCGCAGGGTCTCTTGCCCCCACCCCTTCTCCGTTGTTTGGCCCATTTGAGTTCCTTCAAAGGGTACCTTCACTCCTCTTTAATTCCGCATGAACCCTCTGAGTTGATCATTTTTTAAATGAGTAGTATTATTGAAGTTCTTGAGTTCTGGAGTTATTGAGTTTCGAGTATTGAGTTATACGTATGGTTACTGAAAACTTTGAATTGAGTCGTTCACGTCCATAATTCAGCATGAACCCGATTTTGAGAAGTCTTTTACAATTTTTTCTAAACTTGTTTTAAGACTTGAGTACTCGAGTATGAGGATGAGTAAAGTTGAGTTCATTTTTGAAAATGAATATATGGGAACTAAGTATTCCCAAGAGTAAATATTTTCATACATTTGAGAGAGGGGGAAACATAGATTTCTAAAAGTGTTTAAAATAAGTTTTGAGTACTATCTCTTTTAAGAGAAATCTTTTGAATAATTATCTCAAACCAGAGGAAGAGAAACGTTTTTAACCATATGAGCTAAGTTATATTTTGGGAGCAGTATTGAGCACCGATATGGGAGAGAGTTCAGACAACTCACAGCCCCCATAAACCATATAGCCAACGTGGGTAGAAAGGGTCATACTTTTTAGNAGTTATATTTTGGGAGCAATATTGAGCACCAATATGGGAGAGAGTTCAGACAACTCACAGCCCCCATAAACCATATAGCCAACGTGGGTAGAAAGGGTCATACTTTTTAGATGATTCCTTATTGCTTTTAAGCATAGACTAGTGGATCCACTTAGTTAGTAGGTCCTATACTCTGGCAAAGTATAGGACAGTTCTGGCAGCGTGGGCTAGACGTTGTATCATCATATAGCTCATAGTGATAGTTGTCGGTTAGAGAATCTCCCACAGAGTTATATTGTTTTTTTATATACAAACTGAGTTATTATTGTTTTCTTCAATACATTGAGTTGCTATCTACTGTTTTAAAATCTTTCCACATATTGCATCTCTTATGGTTGCTTTATCTTGAGTTGAGTAACCAGAGTTGAGAATCTTATTATTGAGTTGAGCCCTATTTTTCTCTGAGGTGAGTTGAACTATATCTCTTTGAGTTGAGTTGAGTTGAGTGAGTTGAGAAGATGTAAGTATGTTTCTTTTCCATCCGTTCAAGCTTATGTTTATGCTTTAGAATTCCCCTTAGATGCTCGTACATTTCATGTACTGACGCCATTTGTCCCGCATCTTTTATGATGCAGATAGAGGTATTCAGGGTAATCAACAGAAGCTTTATTGATACCACTTGTGGTTCGAGATAGCTATGGTGAGCCTCCTTACTTTCAGAGGATTCCATTTACTTTCAGTTTTTGTCAGGATGTCGTGAGTCTTGTCCCGACTTCCATCTTTGTCATTTAGTGGCTTCATAGATAGACAGTAGAGTTTGAGAAGTCTGTTTCATTTATTTTGTTAAATGTTTTAAAGACTTGAGTTGCATATTCTTGCTAGTTGAATGTACGATTATATCCTGAGTTAATTATTTGAGTTCAATGAATTTTACTCTATTTTAAGCTTTTGTATGCTTAAGTGAGTCTTCCATTTGTAGTCAGCCAGGATGACGGTTCGCTTGGGAACCAACAATGGTTCTCGAGTGCCCTCCACATCAAGGGTGTAGACTCGGGTCGTGACAATAGGAGTTAGAATGTTGTGTACTAGATGACAGCTCTGGTGCTTCCAGTTACTTAGCTGAGTCTAAAGTGTATCTCCTCTTGATTTTGAACCAAGTGCATCAGCTCTTTCTTCTTCAGTTACTTCTTCCACTTTATTTATGTCTTCTTCTGAATTAGGAGCAAGTTCGTTTATTAGATCTTCATTAGAGTTGGTTTCTTTAGTTTCTTGTAGGATTGTCAAGCCTTCATCGAGCTACTTATTTTCGTCATCCTGTTTGATTAAGTTGTTTCCTTCATCGAAGATGATGTGTACGCTTTCTTCTAAATGATTAGTCCTTTTGTTGAGGACCTTATAAGCCTTGCTTTGTGATGAGTATCCTAGAAAGATTTCTTCATCGCTCTTGGCATCGAACTTTCCTAATGTATCTTTACCATTGTTGTGCACATAGCATACGCACCCAAATTCTCTAAGATGTGCTACGTTTGGCTTTCTCCCATTTAATAGTTCATAAGGAGTCTTTTGTAACACTGATTTGATAGTGCATTTGTTGACGATATAACATGAAGTGTTCACAGCCTCAGCCTAGTAAGATTTGGGGAGATTGCTTAATATTAACATGGTTTGTGCAAGGTCCTCGAGAGTTATATTCTTATGTTCCACAACACAGTTTTGTTATGGAGTCCTTGGTGCAGAATAATTGTGATCGACCCCGTTATTGGTACAGAATTCCAAAAACCTTGAATTTTTAAACTCAAATCCACGATCTTAGCGAATGTTGATGATGTAACTATTGAATTTCTTCTGAACCAATTTCACGAAGATTTCAAACATGTCAAAAGTTTCATCTTTGATTGCAAGAAAGATAGTCCACGTGAATGGAGTAATCATCTACAATTACAAAGACATATCTTTTCCCTCATTTACTTTACACGCGCATTGGTCCACATAGATCCATATGTAGTATTTCTAAAGGCTTGGACGTACTTACCATTATTTTTGGCTTGAATGATGACTTCACATGTTTTCCCTGGGCACATGCTCCACAGATTTGTTGCACATTGAACCTTTTATGCGGCAATCCTTTGACCAAGTTTCCTGATATCAGTTTGTTTATAGTTGAGAAGATGATGTGTCCCATCCATTAATGACACAAGCAGGAATTCTCAGTGATAGCATTGAGGCATTGTAGCGTATTTCTTGAAGGATTCATGATATCAGCTTTGTATACATTTTTGTGCCTTTCTTCATGAAGGACCAGTTTCCCGATTGTTGGATTAAAAACTCTGCATTCCTTTTCCGTGAATACTACATTGTTTCCTTTGTCGCACATTTGGGATATACTTAGTAGATTGTGCTTCAACCCTTTTACATAATAGACATTGTCTATTGCTTAATTGTTGTTTGGTCCAACATTGTCGATACCCTGTATTTCACAAGTGTTTTTCACTCCCAAAGTTTATATTCCCTCCATTGTGGTTGATAAATGAGAGGAATTTGTATTTATCTCTGGTCATGTGTTTGGAGCATGCACTGTCTAGGTACCATGCTTCATCATTCCTCTCACTGTTTCCTGAAAAGAAATTAGGGGTTAGTTTTGGGTACCCAGATCCATTTGGTCCCTGTTTGTTTGAGAAAATGTGAATTAAGTTTCTTTTAGCCCAATTTGGCAATTTGATAGTTTTAGGAACTGTTTTTATGATTTTGTTACCACAAGGTTTTCTGAGAAACCTTAGATTGTTTTCATGTGCTTTTAATTTTTTTGGGCATGCATTCTTCTTATGACCTATTACTCCACAGTGATTACATAAACAATCTTCATTAGGATTTGTGATTGGTGCGAGCTTCAGATTGAATCCTATTCCGTGTCTAGTAGAGGATTGTCCCTTTTGGATGTTATCAAGTAAGACAGAGGATTTTTTTCATTTCATATTAAGTTCTGCTTGTATTTTTATTTTTTTTGAAGTTCTTTATTAAGGGCTTCATTTTCCTTAATCCTTGAGTGGCAATTGTTGCTTAGGTCCTTTATTTTATTTTGAAGATGGTAATTGTTTTTCTCTAGATTCTCGTTTTGTTCTCTCAAAGATGTGTAGTCATCTCACATTTGCTCCTTTTCAGAGCTGATCTATTGGTATGCATCCATAAGAGTGTTTAATAAGGGTTCTAGTTTTCTTTATGAGTATGAATGAAGGTTTTTTCTAATATGATAGAAGCTTACATTTGTTTGTTTGTCTTCGTCGTCATCCTCCTCAGAATCAGTTCCATCCATCAGTGCCAAGATGTTTTCTTGGGATTGGCAGGTGCTTCGTTCGTCTTCCTTTTCTGCTAAGGAAATTAATGAAAGGAAATCATACTTGTGCGGTTCTTCAATTGCAAGCAGGGATTTGTTCTCAACTTCTCCATCCTCTGATTCTTCCTCCGATTGATATCTCATTGGTGCAAAGGCCTTTCTCATAGAGTTGTCAGCTTCCTGATCTGTTAGTCTTCTGTTTGTGGGAATATACTTGTCATTCTTGTTTTCCCTTGCTTTCTCCTGATTGTTTATCTTGTGTTCTAAAGCCCATAAGGGGCAGAATTTGATGAAGTGATCTGGACTTCCACATTTATGACGGACATGTTCCTTGTGATCTTTCTTAGCAATTTTTTGGATGTTTTTCCTCTGAAATACTTGTCCCCTCTTTAGAATTCTAGAGAATCGTTTGGTCATAAGTGTAATGTTCTCATCTTCAAAATTTTCAGGTGTTGTAGCCTTGAGAACCAGGTTCTTATATTTTCTTATTCCTCCTATTTCCTTCTCTTTGTTTTTCTTCAATTCATAAGTCATGAGGTTTCCAATGAGTTTATCCATAGCTAGTTTGTCAAGGTCACGTGCTTCAGTGATGGCTTCTACTTTGCTTTCCCGTGACTCCGGTAGGAAACTTAAGAGTTTCCTGATAGCCTTTCCATTTGGAATTACTTCTTATAGTGATAAGATCTCATTTGATTCTAGTGAAACGGGTATGCATATCTTGAATGGTTTCTCCTTCTATCATTCGAAACAGTTCGTATTGTCTGTTCAAGTTGTCGATTTTAGACTTCTTTACTTGTGTTGTTCATTCGTGTGCAATTTGTAGAGTTTCCCAAATTGCCTTCACATCCTGACATGATGAGATTCGATTGTATTCATTAGGACCTATACCACATATTAAGATTTTTTTGGCCTTGGCGTTGTTTTGAATTGCAAGTTTATCTGCAACATCCCATTCCTTCCTTTCCTTAGGAACCAGAGTAGTTCCATCATCTCCATTCTTCATAGGTATAGTAGGTCCATCCAGTACTAAGCTCCAGAGATCAGGGTTTTCTTCTATAAGGTGATCCATCATGCGATTCTTCCACCACCCATTGTACTTTCCATTGAACAGTGGTGGTCGAGTTTGGGAAGCTCCTTCCTATGGGGTAGGTGGTGCAGCCATTGATCCCTTTTAAGATGTAAATCTTTTTGACGAAAAGACCTTCTCCGATACCAATTGAAGAAACCCACCATGTATTCAAGGACTAGGTTCTTGAACAATGTACGAAATAGTTACTTAAAAAACAACGACACAGAGATATCGTGAAAACCTTCCTCACTCAAGGAAGGGAGAAACCACACTAAATTTTTATATTAATTTCATATTACAACTCAGTCAATCAATGAATTTAACTCTAAGACTTCTACCCTTTTCGATTAACTCTAATTGAAAACTCTACTCTCGAAAAAGTCAAACTCGTTTCCTGTTTACAAAACTCTCTCTTAACTCTACCCCAAGAAGTCAAACCCACTTCTTTTTTACAATTCTCACAAACTCTACTCTTACTCCTTCCCAAACACTGATTCAGCAATTGAATTAATGCAACTCAACTATTTTGAAAGTATTCCTAACTCTAGTACGTCTTTCATTTTTCTCTTCTTGAATGCTTTGGCCTTCGCTGTAATTCTCTCTTTCTCTCTTTATTCGAATTATGCAAGAAAAAAAGTTTTTTTCTTGTTTTACGTCTTTTATAGAAATTCTAATTTGCCGTATTTAAATTTTATAAGGAGAGGATTTTGTTTTCCTTTCCTTGTTGAAATTGTATTGTCACTTTCCTTATTCACCTAGAACTCTTTTAATATTATTGTTATCATTTTTTTGACTTGGAGTGTTGCTATCCTTCTTTGACTTAGAGTGCTAGTGAAAAGAGTCGTTTTTACTAAAATTGTTTTGCACACGCAACTTCATTCTCGCTGCCTCTTTTATTTAGCTCAATGCATATGTATGTGAACCTAGTTCATATTTTGTCATTATCAAAAGTATTGTGAGCTATTCATTCTTCATCATGGTGTCCCTGAGGGCATGCACGTAGAGGTTCATCTAACTTTTGTTACCAGTACTGCGGAGCCTTGAGTTACTGATGATTAAGAGACCTTCGAGGTTGATGAGGAGGGGTTAGCTACTGTGGTGGAGGATGAGACTGCAGCCCAGAGAGTTGATCCAAATGCGGAGTTGTAGGACCTTGAGAAGGAGATTGTGCAGATTACTACTTAGGTGTCCCTTCGTGACACTTCTATGATTGGCTCTTGTGGGTCCAAACTCACTAAATAGCCCATTACACCTTCCTTGGGGAATAAGCAGGGCATTGATGCCTTAAATGAGGTTGCACCAGTGGGCCAGACCTCTCCACATACATAGATGACAGGGGACCCTCTTACTCTCTCTATGATTTTCTACTTATTTTTTTGGCATAGAGGACAATGTCTATTTTTCATGGAGTAGAGGGAATTTTATTTGATTGGGCTGTAATTTTGATACCTACTATAATTATTGGTACCTCTTGGGTTGTAATTATAACTTGATGGGTAGTTACCTTCTTATTTTGGTTTAATAGTATAATTGCTTTTGTTTTTGTTTATTTGTTTTGATTTTCATGCTTATCTAAGTTTTGAATATCGATTGTGCACAACTGTGTCTTCTCGAAAAGTGCTCTTGTGGAGATATGTGTTGGTGGATAACTTGAGTTGTTGATATTGAGTTATGTAATCCTTGCATGAATTTTGGGCATCTTGTGTTGACTAGTTAGATATCTATTCATGTAATTTTGCAATGATCCTTGCATACGAGCTAGGGTTGTAGAGTTGTTGTTTGGAAATTATGTTTGAGTGCCATGTGAGGTGAGGTTTACTCGAATTTCATGCGTTGTGAAAACCTAGAACTTGCCTTCTTGGTCCAAAGATTTTGTAATTGTGAACGTGACAAAGGATCATGGGCGGCGACCTTTTTGCGAGTTAACTGTTTTGTTTGAACCTATGTTGTGACCACCTTGTGAGTTGTGTAATTCATTTTTCCCAACTTGTGCTTGCACTTTTTGTTGGTGAAGTATAAACCAGCAGTCCGAACCACTTTGAATTGATCTACCTTTTTTTACCCAAAACCTTCTTAAAGCATTGAGGTGTAATTGTATACCAACTTAGGCCAAAGTGATTGTGTAGATAAAGTTCGCATGGTTGATATATACAGTGTCAGTGGAATTGGATAAATAAGTATGGCAAAAGCCATCTACAACCAAATATTTCAACACATCAGGCAATCATTACTTTCTTTCAGATGTTAGATTAGATGTGAAAGCATTTGGTCTAGTCAAGATACAAGAGAAACTACTAAATCAAATCCTCAACACTAAGGATGCCAAAGTTGGCAATGTTGTTGAAATACATTAATCTAATCAAAGCAAGACTTGAGTGAAAGAAGGTTTAATTATTCTTGATGATGTGGATTATATGGGCCAATTAGAATCCTTAACAAGAGATAGAAGTTGGTTTGGTTTTGATAGTTTAATAGCTATTACAACCCAAGACGAACATTTGATATGCCAGCTTAGAGAAAATGAGAGATACAAGGCCAAACTTTAAAATCACGATGAAGCTTAACAACTTTTTTCTTGTCGTGCTTCTAGCAGTCTTTCTCCACCACAAGAATATGTTGAGCTTGCACATGTTACAAAATGTATATAGATCTCTTTCTTGATATTGTACAAAGATATAGATAGATAGCATATCTTTAGGATTTCCTCTTTATTTATTTCCTTAGTTAGCTTCTAATATTATTGTATTTATACATGCTTACCTATTGAATAAGAAACAAGTTATTCTCTCAAATTCCTTGCACATGGTATCAGAGCATAACCGTAATTGTGAGACTTAAAGTGATGGTTCTTGAGCCTCACCACTGGTGGTGGCGGGAATTAGTCGTTGCCATATTTCTGGTTCATGTGACTTCACCACTGGTGGTCTGTGTTACTGATTTGACGTTGCCTTAAGAATCCCAATTGAGTTGTGGTAGTTTTCTTATCATTGGACAACGTTTTTAAGATTTAACATCAAGATCCAGGTTCTGCAATCTTTCTTTTGGTGATACTTTAGTTTGAATTCCTTTCGCTGCTGTTATTTGGTCTGTTTTGAGCAATTTCCTCTTTGTTGCTTGATTGGTTTTCTGTTCGGAGCCTTTGGCTAATCATATTTTAGTTTTTTGTTACTCTATGAACTGCTGGGTATTCGAACCATTTGAACTTTGTTTTTGGTTATTTGGTTTTCTCTAGTATTCTCTACTTGAGTTGAGCCATTTTGTGAAGTTGACTATTCTCTTGTTAAAACCTTTATATTGGGAGTTTTGGTGATCTCTTTGTTAATTTGCGTTGATATTGTGAGAATGAATGATAATAAGGGAGAATAATGGAAGAGTTCATATAAGCGTAATAGTAAGGTTGATGTTGCTCATTGGCCATCATTGGATAAAATAATTTTGGTTTCATCAGAAGATTATGCTAGATTCATTCAGTATCAGAAGTCTTCTTCAGTTACTACTTTTGTCGAGTCAGGTAAAGCGTGCCTTATTACCTCTTCAAATAAATAGGTGATTGATTTAGGAGCCACAAAGCACCATCTCCAGTTATTGTAGCGGATGGATCAACTTGTACCAGTGTTGGATCTGGAACTGTTAAACCAACCTCATCTATTACCCCGTCATTTGTCTTAAGTCTCCCTAAATTGGCCTTTAATTTGATTTATGTTAGTAAAATTATGAGAGACCTTAATTGTTATATCTCGTTCTTTCCTGATTATTGTCTGTTTCGTGACATTGGAACAAATCAGGTTATTGGTAAAAGACATGTATCTGATGATCTCTACATCCTTGATGAATAGGAACCTCGGTCTGTTGCATGCTCAGGTGTTCTTTCTCCATTTAAAGCACATTGTCGATTGGGACATCCTTCAATGCCTTTGTTGAAGAAGTTTTGTCCCGAGTTTCAAAATATTTCTTCATTGGATTGTGAATCATGTCGATTTGCTAAACACCATCGCACCTCGTTAAGTCCAAGGGTTAATAAGAGAGTAGAGTCAGCTTTTGAGTTAGTTCATTCTGATGTTTGGGGACCATGCCCTGTTGTTTCCAAAACTGGACATAAATATTTCGTTACTTTTTTGGATGATTTTTCTAGAATGATGTGGTTATACTTTATGAAGAATAGATTTGAAGTGTTTTCCCATTTTTTGTGCATTTTCTGTTGAAGTTAAGACTCAATTTAATACTACTGTGCACATACTAAAGAGTGATAATGCTAAAGAATACATGTCAGAATCATTTCAGTCATATATGAGGCAACATGAGATTCTCCACCAGTCATCTTGTGTTGATACACCTTCTCAGAATCGAGTTGCCGAAAGAAAAAACAGGCATCTACTTGAGACAGCTCGGGCACTATTGTTTCAAACAAAGGTTCCTAAACAGTTTTGGGCCGATGCAATCTCTACAGCTTGTTTCCTGATTAATCGCATGCCATCTACTGTGCTTGTATGTAATGTACCCTATAATATTCTTTTTCCAAATAAGTCCCTATTTCCGGTGGAACCTAGGGTATTTGGAAGCGTTTGTTATGTTAGAGATGTTCGACCATCAGTTACCAAGTTGGATCCCAAGGCCTTGAAGTGTGTTTTCTTAGGATATTCTCGCCTCCAGAAAGTATATCGTTGTTACTCTACTGAACTTGGAAAATATTTGGTATCCACTGATGTAGCCTTTTCGAAGGCTACACCATTCTTCTATGCACCTTCCATTTCTATGAGTCAGGGGGAAGAAGAAGGGTGGTTAGTGTACCAAGTTACCAGGGCCATACCAGAACGATCAAATGATGTTTCTCATACATCGCCTGATTCTTCAATTGAGCACCAATCTACTAATGTGCCTTCAGCGCCAGTTCCATTGGTTCCAACAAGACCGCATGTTGTTCAGGTTTACTCTAGGAGGCACGAGACTAATGATACATATGTTGCACCAACTCCTTCGTCATCAGATCCTCCTCCAAGTGATCCTACATAAAATATTGACCTTCTTATTGCTCTTCCCAAAGGTACATGCACTTGCAAATCCATATATTCCATTGGTAATTTTGTTTCATACGGTCAGTTATCTCCCGCATCCAGATCTTTGATTGTATCTCTAGACTCTATATTTGTACTCAAAATTGTTAAGGAGGCTTTGAATCATCCTGGATGGTCTAAAGCAATGCTTGAGGAAATACATGCCTTGGAGGAAAATCACACATGGGATCTGGTCGACTTACTTAGTAGAAAGAACGTTGTGGGAAGCAAGTAGGTACTCACAGTCAAAGTTAATTCAGATGGCTCTGTGGTGAAACTTAAGGCCAGACTTGTGGCCAAAGGGTATACTCAGACTTATGGGGTGGATTATTCAGAAACCTTCTCTCCGGTTGCCAAACTCACTTTTTTCCGCTTGTTCATTTCTCTAACAGCTTTTGAGAATTGGTCGTTACATAAGTTAGATATTAAGAATGTGTTCCTTCATGGTGATCTCCACGAAGAGGTTTATATGGAGCAACCACATGGTTTTGTTACTCAGGGGGAGTATGGAAAGGTTTGTCACTTGAAGAAGTCCTTGTATGGCTTGAAATAGAGTCCTCGATCTTGGCTTGGAAAATTTAGCGAGGTAGTTCAAGAGTTCGGATTGAAAAAAAGCAAATGTGATCATTCAGTCTTTTACAGGAAATTTGTTGCTGGAACTATTCTCCTTGTTGTATATGTCGATGACATTGTCATTACTGGAAGTGATTTTGTAGGTATCTTTTCTCTTAAGTCTTTCATACATACTAAGTTTCATACAAAATACTTGGTACAACTTAAATACTTCTTGGGAATAGAAGTATCTAGAAGCAAGAAGGGTATTTTTCTATGTCAGAGAAAGTATATTCTTGACCTACCGGTAGAAATTGGAAAGTTGGCTGCCAAGCCTTGCAGTACTCCAATGGTTCCTAATGTGCACATCTTATGAAAGATCATGACTATCCATTTGAAGATCCAGAACGGTATAGAAAGTTGGTTAGGAAATTAAATTATCTCATTGTGACTCATCTAGCTATCGCATTTGCAGTAAGTATGGTTAGTGAGTTCATGTCCACACCCACAGTCCGACATTGGGCAGCTTTAGAACAAATCTTATGTTATTTAAAAAGAGCCCATGCACTTGGTATATTGTATAGCAATCATGGACACTCTCACATTGAGTGTTTTGCAGATGCAGATTGGGCTGGATCCAAGATTGATCAAAGATCTACTACTGGTTATTGTGTTTTTGTTGGTGAAAACTTGGTGTCATGCAAAAGTAAGAAACAAAACATTGTATCTCGGTCCAGTGCAGAGTCCGAGTATAAAGCAATGGCACATTTTACATGTGAAATCATGTGGATACATCATCTTTTAACAGAAATTGGATTGAAGCATTCTACTTCATCAAAACTTTGGTGTGATAATCAAGGTGCGCTTCATATTGCTTCAAATCCTGTATATCATGAAAGAACCAGACATATTGAGGTTGATTTTCATTTCATTCGTGAGAAGATTTAGGAAAATTTGATATCTACGGGCTACGTGAAGACAGTAGAACAAGTAGTTGATTTGTTCACGAAAGCATTGCATGGAGCTCGAGTAAATTACCTTTGTAACAAGCTGGGCATGATCAATATACATGCTCCAGCTTGAGGGGGAGTGTTATAGAATGTATATAGATCACTTTCTTGATATTGTACAAAGATATAGATAGATAGCATATCTTTAGGATTTCCTCTTTATTTCTTTCCTTAGTTAGCTTCTAATATTATTGTGTTTATACATGTTTACCTATTGAATAAGATACAGGTTATTCTCTCCAATTCCTTGCATATCACAAAACATAATCAAATATTCAGGTGGGCAACCATTATATCTTGTGACATTGGGGTCACATTCGCAAGGGAGATCCGTAGAAGAATGGAGATATGAGTTCAAAAATCTAAGAGAAATTGCTCATTGTGATATTCAAAAGATTCTCAAGATAAGCTTTGATGGACTTGATTGTGATACTCAGAGTGTTTTCCTTGATATCGTGTGCGCCTTCCATGGATTTTTTTAGGATGAAGTTACCAAAACATTAAATGCGTGTGATTTTTATTCTGAAAGTGCAATTACAACCTCAGTCCAAAGGAACTTTCTCCAAAGGGATTGTCGTTATTTGGTGCTGCATGTTTGGTGCAAGATATGGGAAGAGAAATAGTTCACATGGAATCAACTCGTGGAAAACGGAGTAGACTATTCAAACCTCAAGAAGTCAGTGTTGTTGTACAAGGAAATAAAGTCAGTAAATTATTTATCTTTATCTTGGTTATACTTTGTTTTAATTTAATATGATAAACATTTGTTTATAATTTCTACTGCCACCACAAGAATTCATTATTTATCTTTATCTTGGTTAGTAAATTATCTGTTGTTGTTTGCCAGCCATTGTGTACTTGAAATGAGCATTTACTAAAGTCAAACTCTCAAATGCAAAATTATCAAAAACAAACCCTCACTCATTTAACAATTATCTAAATTGTGTTTGATGATACATATTTCCTATTAAGTTCTAAACAAGTAATGTACTCATTGACCTTCTATTTGTATAAGACATTTTTCTCTCTTAATTTATCGTACTTAACATGGTCTTATGGTACCTTTCTTTTTATTAAACTACAGGGTTCCGAAAATGTGGAGGTACTGGTGGTAGAACGACAAGCATAACTTGAGCACTAAAGCATTTCCTTAGGGTGCTTATAATTGACAGCAAGTTACATATCAGTGGATATTTTGAGCTTTTGTCCAAGGAGCTCAGATGGTTGTCTTGGATAGAACGTCCTTTAAAATGTATACCATCAAATTTTCCAGCTGAGAAACATGTATTACTGAATATGAATGGGAGTAATATCGAAGAATTTGGTTTGAATTTGTAGGTTCGTTACTCGATTTTGCAATTCCACATGTTCTGTTTTATTGCAACTAAGGGAAAAAATCTTACTTGAAATTATGTTGTTTACTTTTAGTACTGTAAAAGTTTGAAGAAGTTCGATTTTTCTTATTGCAAGCGCCTCATAAGTACTCCAAATTTCAAGGGTTCACGAAGTTTCGAGACTTCGGTGCTTCAGAATTGCTTAAGTCTGAAAGAGAACCATCCATCAATAGGAAAATTGGACAGACCGACTGGTCGATCTTTGTATTGTTGCAAAAAGATTACAGATCTTTCGAGCAGCACATGCCAGCTAAAATCCCTTGAATACTTGGACATTAGTTATTATTCATCTTTACAAACACTACCAGTTAACATTGGAGGTATGCAAAGTCTAGGACATCCTCCTGAATCTGTTGAAATGCTTAGAAGTCCAAATTTAGAGGCCAAAAGGAGATCTTTTCGAAGAACATTCCACCGTATAGAATCCTTACAAATTTTTATTTCGGTCTTAAGCCTTCCATATTGTGGTTTCTACAAGATTGATAATCCTAGAGAATTGGGAGTTTGTCCAACTTAACTGTTCTAGATTTGAGCGGCAACAATTTCCTCTATGTTCTCTTTGATTTTCCAAGTTACCATTGTTGATGTCCTTGTGTTTGAATGATTGTGAGAATCTTCAAACACTACCATCAATATCGAATTTAGAGTACCTTGAAATTCTTGAACTTAGAAACTGCAAAATGTTGGTCAAGATTACAGCGTTGGACAACCTCCCTTCCATTCAAAAGATTGACATGATTAATTGTACTTCTATGCAGATTCCATTTGATGAAGGCTTCTTTAGTGCCCCTTCTCTATCAATTCCATCTAGGAAATATCCAGAGTATGAGGTTAGCCCTCTCTCTCGCTCACTCGTATCACATTATTAATGATCTAATTGTGTATGTCTAATGAAGCAGGGGTTACAAATAGATGTCCAAAGCAATGAGATTCTAGATTAATGCGGCAATCAAGTAACAACTCCATCACTATGCCCACATTACATAATTATAAGTTCTTAGGAATGGTTCTCTGGTTTGTTTGTGACTTTAAGGTTTTATCCCATTTTGGACGCTTCGTTGTTGTTGTATCCAATAACAAGCCTTTAGTTTTTGAGTGGACTAGGTATATGAAAATATTCAAATTACACGGAGAAGTATCATGTGTATATTACATAACTAACTCAAATGATAGACCATTTAATGGCTTGAAGATCAAAGGTAGAGTAAAGAAGATAGGGATACATCTGATATATTTACACAAACATGGTAATGTTACATCTTTGCCGGTAAAACAGAAGAAAAAAAGACAATGAAAAATCACCTTTGGCGGCAATCGTGAATGAATATTCTTATTCCCCATTTCCAGAAATACTTCAGTAAGATAGTGTATAATCACTCGTAACCAAATTACAGTGGAAACACTTAAACTATTGAATTACAATGGAAACTACTAAAATAACAAGTAACTAAGAATAAAGATAACAATGGAGGATGAGAAGCTTAATTAATATGTATGACATGCCAGAGTAGTATCTAGAATATTCAAAGTTGTAAAGAAATGAAGGGAGATATCTAGAATGAGTGTTCCTAAGAGAAACATTTAGAAATATTCTAGAAAGGATAGTTATAGAATTATGCAATTGGAGGAACATTCGAGAGTAGAATAGTAAATATCCTCCACTAGATCCAATCCTTCCATCACCACCTATAAATAGAGTGGGTGCTCAACCTAGATCTCAAGTAAATGTATTGTTGGGATGTTTAATTCTTGAGCCTCTTCGTGGTTTAGCCCTAGGCCCAACAACTTGGCTAGCGTCTAGGCTATCCGTGTTCACAACATATAATTCCATCCACACATGGCTACTATATATATACTACTCCACTAGATTTAACTTGCAAAATCAGGAAGGCATGATATTGTAACATGACAAAGACCAAAAACAATAATCAGAGAAAACCAAACAGGCTAAAATTGGAAAAAACCAAACAAATGAGAAGTCTCAAATAAGTGTATCAATAACAGCAGCAACACATATCTCACAGTCTTGAGATTTCAAAAGTCACAAAGAAGGGAACACATCATCCTTCAAAACCATCAACTGTCTAAGTTTTAAAATCTTCAAAACAAACAAACAAACAACATGAAATTAAACCATCATAAATCAGAGCAACCCAATGTTGCTTTGATTTTTAAAATTGTGGCGCTCAAAACGCCATGAACAGAAGCCACTACCTCCATGTGTTGCTGCTTGGAGGTTGGATTATTATGACCACCAATCAATATTTGAAAAGCCACTATTAAAATTGAACCATTATGTGCATTTGCAGTGTTGTCCCTATTCAAGGAGAGCCGACCATTGGGACTTATGATGATACCAGAGGGTAAAATGGGAACTTTTGTTGCATCACCTCCATAGACAATTGAAGTAATTGCTCGTAACTCTATGGGTGCATAGACTAAAAATGCTCCCATTTCATCAATGTTTGTCTCTTCAAGCACTAACATTTCCTTATGCATATTATAAGGTTGTACATACATTACAACAATTAAAAAATATTAGGGTAAATACTAAGAATACGAATAAGTTATGTTGCTAAACAACAAAAATTCCATAGCTAATCCTATTTAATAATGAATTCGTGAAGGATTATAAAATAATTAGGTTATTTAACAATAGATTAACAAGGAATTCCATAGCTAATTCTTGTTCATTTTTGTAGTGAAATATATTTAGCATTATTAGTTCACCTAAAAGATAGTTAAAGGTAATTATTGGATCACCGAAAAAACCAAGTGGAATTATTAATATAGAAAATGAGACAAACAACAACTTGCTATAAATGGCTAAGCTATGATAATGTGAAGATGATTTTCAAATTATCAGTGTATATAAATTAAACACGAGAAAAGTTAGTCTTTATTTTTGTGTGTGTTTTAATTGTTAATTGACTACAAGTCAAAAGTGAAATTGGACCACAGAAAATTCCTTTTGATTCATTATTTAAGAACAAAAAGTCTAAAGGAAAAAAAGATACAGGTTAGAAATTTTAGTATTTTTGCATGTGAAATAAGAAAAATCCAATATTAAGTAATATTATTTGATTCTTGAAAAATGTCATTATTACTTGATAAGTTAAGTAGAAATAGCAAACTATAAATAAATAAATATGGCAAATACATGGATAATTGTAATGTTGTTTCCTGGAAAGTTTCCTGCTAGTGCTCGATCTAACTCAATCACATTATTTCCACCGATCAAAATATCCCACTGGTAAAAAAATCAAATGATAAACAATATCATAATTTAATTGTCAAAAAATTAGTTTGTGGGATGAGTATTATTTAAGATCATATATTTAAAACAATTATGTACAATCAATGACATGACTAGCAAAACATGTAGATAATATAACATGTAGGGGTGTGCAAAAACTAAATCTACCGATAAATCAAATTGAAAAAAGTGGTATTGATTTATTACTATTGGGTTAGCGGATTTTTAATGGTTTTATTAAAAAATTATTATCAAGTTATCAGTTTGGTATTGGTTTTTTAATGTTGGGCTATTGGGTAAACTGATAATACATTAAGACTAGTAATTTACAACTTTACTCATACATAAATATTAAATATTAATTTCAATATCTTACTAGTTATTCTCTTTGCCCTTTAGCCTTCAATTTACACTTCATAGTGACTTTGAATTCATAATTTCACATTATATAAAACATCTAAACCTAAAATAAGAACCTTATTCCTCTTAATTTCTCTTTGTGTAACACTTTTATAGGTTTTTTTATGTTAGTTATTATTGTTTCTATTTTATGGGTATTTGTACAGTTACATTATTGTCTTATCGCGTCAAATTATTGGAGAAGTCATATATTTTATAATCATTTTCTTATTGGTTAAACTGAAAATAGAACCCGCTAAGGACCAAAATCGATAAACCAAAAATTGATAAAAAATATCTTATTGGTTTGATTTTTTGGTTTAGCGTATTTAAAAATCAATAAACAGAACAGATAATACATCAAACCGAACCGACAAATGCACACCCCTAATAACATGGGAACATAATATTAGCAAATCAATCAAATTCGGGACTTTAACTTAATGGTTTCTAAACAATTTAACACTGAACTCATTCTATTTTAATTTTAAAATTATGATATTTATTGAAATATTTGAGAGTTCTACATAAAAAACTATATAGGAATTGAAAAAAGAGTTGATTTCTATATGAGTATTTTTAGGGGTCATTTGGTTAACAAGTTATACAAGGATTGAAAATGTAAAAAATACTTTTTTTATCAGATGTTTGGCTTATTGCATTAAAAATTGAATATCAATGCAAAGATATATACAATCATTCCCTTTTATGAGAATCATTCCCTCTAACAACATGTCACCTATAATATACTTTAACAACAATATATCATGTGTAATACAATGTGGAGTCTGAAGAGGGTAGAATGTACACAAACCTTACCCTTATCTCTCGAAGGAGAGAGATTGGTTTCAAAATATCATCGATCAATTCAATGTAGAATCAAAGTGTCACAAATCGAGCCTATACCCTGGACATGGTCGGCACTCAAGAACCATTGTTGGTTCCCGAGCGAACCCTCATCTTGGTTGACTACAAGCGAAAGACTAACTCAAGCATACAAAGCTTAAAACTGAATGAAATTCGTTGAACTCAAATACAAAGCTTTAACTCAAATGATTAACTTTGAATATAATAGAACATTCAACTAGCCAAAAATAGGCAACTCAAGTCTTTAAAACATTTAACAAGATAAATGAACAAACTTCTCAAACTCTATTGTTTATCTATGAAGCCTCTAAATGACAAAGATGGAATTCGGGACAAGACCCACGACATCCTAACTAAACTAAAAGTAAATGGAACCCTCCGAAAGCAAAGAGACTCACCATATCTAACTCAAACTGCAAGTGGTCTCAACGAAGCTTCTATTGATGACCCTGAATAACTATATTTGCATCACAAAAGATGCAGGCCAAATGGCGTCAGTACATGGAACGTACAAGCATGTAAGGGGAATTCTAAAGCATAAACATAAGTTTGAACTGATGGAAAAGAAACATACTTACATCTTCTCAACTCACTCAACTCAAATAAATGTAGTTCAACTCAACTCAAAGAAAATAGGGCTTAACTCAATAATAAGACATTCAACTCGGTGAAATAAGGCTCAACTCAGTAATAAGATATTCAACTCAGTGAAATAAGGCTCAACTCAATAATAAGATACTCGACTCTGTGAAACATAGTTCAACTCAACTCAGAGAAATATGGCTCAACTCAATAATAAGATACTCAACTTTGTATACTCAACTTTAAATACTCAACTCTAGATACTCAATTATGGATACTCAACTCAATATAAAGCAACAATACAAGATGCAATATATGGAAAACTTTTAAAATAATATATAGCAACTCAATGTATTAAAGAATACAATAATAACTTAGTTTGTATATAAAAAGTACAATATAACTATATGGGAGATTCTCTAACCGGCAACCATCACTAGGAGCTATGTAATAATACAACGTCTAGCCTACGCTGACAGAATTGTCTTATACTTTGACAGGATATATAACCTACTACTAAGTGTATCCACTAGTCTATGAAAAGCATTAATGAATCATCTAAAAGTATGACCCTTTTCTACCCACGTTGGCTACATGGTTTATGAAGACTTTGATTTATCTGAACTCGTCCTCATATCAGTGCTCAATACTACTCCTAAAATATAACTAGCTCATATTTTAAAAAACATAACTTTTCTCTTGTTTGAGATTATTACTCAAAATCTTTCTCTTAAAAGAGATGGTACTCAAAACTACTCAAAAGCTCTTTTAGAAATTAGTGTTTCCTCTCTGCTTAAATGTAAAAACATTTACTCTGGGGAATACTTAGTTCCCATATATTCATTTTGAAAAAAATGAACTCAACTCTACTCTTTCTCAAATTCAATTGCTCAAGTCTTAAACAAGTTTAGAAAATTTATAAAAGACTTCTCAAAATAAGGTTCACGCCGAATTATGGACGTGAATGACTCAATTCAAGGTTTTCATTAACCATACATAGAACTCAATACTTGGAACTCAAGAACTTCAATGATACTACTTATTTAAAGAATGCTCAACTCAGAGGGTTCATGCGGAATTATGGGCATGAACAACTCACTCAANTGACTTAATTCAAGGTTTTCAATAACCATACATAGAACTCAATACTTGGAACTCAAGAACTTCAATGATACTACTTATTTAAAGAATGCTCAACTCAGAGGGTTCATGCGGAATTATGGGCATGAACAACTCACTCAAAGACTTCATAGGTAACATGTAGTAGTCTCATGATTAGGAATATAATCTCAGAAGGATTAGGACCTCAATACTCAAGACTTAGAACTTGAAGATACTACTCCTCTCAAAGATGCTCAATTTATGAAGTTCATGCGGAATTTATGGGCATGAACGACTCGACTCGAGGGTCTACAAACAATTGAACGCAAAGACTTTCCTGAACTCTACTTTTAACTCTCTCTTGAATTTGAATTATGGTTTCAAGAGTTATGATTCATGATATAAAGGATCTCATGATGATAATGTAGACTCATAAATACATTCTCCTCATTCACATACTCACTTACTCGAGCCTTGAAACAAGTTATTTAAAGTTGTAGAAGACTCCTCAAAAAGATTCAAAGGGACTTTCTCAAAATGTTCGAAAGAACTCTCAAGACTTAACTCTTACCTCTACCTTGAATTATAAATTCAAGGTTATGATTCATGTTATGAATGATTTCTAGGTGTTTAGAAGTAGTTTAAAAGGAGTGAAGGTACACTTTAAAGGGACTCAAACGGGACAACCGACGAAAAAAGGAGTGGGGGCAGGCGATCCTAGCGCACTGCTGGCGCGAGGCGCCAGCCCCTAAACTTCAGAGGCACTATCTTGGCGCACTGCTGGGGTGCCGCCCCAACCCCTCCCCAAAACTCTCCGACGAATTGTCTTCTTCGATTTTTTACCCTAATTCGCGCAGAATCTAATGGTTTCTTCCCAACTAACTTAGATTCGATTACTAAACATAAGTACACACTAATCTACTCAATAAAACCCTCAAAACACTCACCTTCATCTCAAGAATTCATCAAAAAACCCAACAAAACAAGATTTAGAATGAAACTTCAAGAACACTTATCAAGAACTAATCAAGAACTCAATATATCCAAACTTATGGATGAAATTCGTAAAAGAAACTCATGATTGGCGTGTGGGTGAATGAACCCAACACTACGACAAATTACATACCTCTCAGGGATCAAACCCTTGGTGAAAATCTGCAACGAAACTCAAGAATCTTGACGAACTGTTTGATCATTTTCTCTTTTCTCCTCTTTTCTCTTCTTGAACTCTCAACTAAAATCTTAAGCGTAGATTAGGATTATAAAACTGAACCTAATCATTTTAACCCCTAAAACCTTACTAAAAATGAATTAAATCTGATTGGGTTAGGAAAAGACCAACATACCCCTCACTATTTTTGGATAAATGTCCTTAACTGGACAGCCTGACTTCAAAAAGGCCTATCTCACTCATCCGAACTTGAAACTTAGTAAACTCAGTGGCGTTGGAAAGATAATTCAAAGACCTTTCATTTGATATCTTATGGGCCACCTAACCCATCATGTTCTAAAAGTTGTGGTCGTTTGAAGTTGACCCAAAACTTAAAAGAACTTACGAATGACTTGAATGAACTCTCTTTAGTTCTTTTTGGAACTCAAGGTGCTACATCTAGTGACCTTAACACTTAAGAAATTTTAAATTCCTCGGTAAAATCCTACTCACAATGAAGGATGGTTCAAGTCTTAGTTCAAAAAAAAATTTGGGGTGTTACAATATCTTCCCCTTGGGATTGGATATCCAACCTAGGACCTGACCCCGATACTCAAACTTGAACATGATCCATCAATTCGGGTTCCGACTTCGACACTCAAATTGAGATTCAGAATCTGACCCCGACAACCAACAATCGTTGTGAGACTCAAGATTTGACTTTCAAATTAAAATTTCGAACAGGGATCCAACCACAGCTGACTGGGGACCTAACTTTCAAACTAAGATTGGTTGTGGGTTAAAGAAAACGAAAATTTGAATTTTATAAAAAAACAAACTTTAATTTTTTTTGTGGGGGGGAGGGCAGGGGTAGGAGTAGTAGGGGCACCTTTGTGGATCGCCTTTGGAATAATCAGCCTCCCGAAGAGGCACCTGCAATCATCCAAAATTGAAGAGTTGTGCAGGTTAGTGTTATAAAGTAACTTAACTACTTCATGGGCATCAATAATAACTTGCAGGGGTTGTAAATTATGCAGAAAAGTTATAGTCAATTCATGTAAGGGAGCAAGTAATTCAACATAGAAAATACTTTTGTAATTGAAATCAAAGAAGTAAATCCTAAAATCCATTGTCTGGTGGGGTGGTTCCTATGTAAATCCTAAAATCCATTATCGGAGATTCAAAGTATAAAAAAGAAGCCCATATGGTAATGTAGTGCGTGATGATCATAGTAACCCCTCAACATGCTCTTTGTACAAGCAACCATAGGTATTTCATTAGTTGATAATAGTAAACACCAAACTAATCAAAATACCGAGAATAAAGATACGTTGATAGAAAGAATTATAGTGGATTGACTGTATTACATAACTTAATTCCTACAATACGTGAAAATGAAAGGATGAAACAGGGAGCGAGATTGTGAAGAAATATGTTTACCTTAACCCGCCAAATTAGCATGCCTTGTCATATCGCATTAAGCATTTCTTCCTATCTTTACCCTGCTCCATCAAGCATTCTTAAAATTTCTTGTGTTTCTTATACTTTTATTTTGTAACTTTTTACTTTATCTTTCATTTTAGTTTTTTTAAAAAAATTAGTATCCATTTAGACATATGTTACGATGAAAATCGTCAAGATTCTCTAAAAGTGTGTTAGAGTAGAGTTAATAATATTATAATGCATTTTCAGAAGATAAATAAATGACAACGTCAGTTTTTCTAGTCTATATAGTTCAATTTACTAGGTTAGTTATCATTTGTAAAAAATGACAAATGACAAATAAATGAAATAAGTTTAGTTTTCATCTCTCTAAAATAGAATAGAAAAAATAGAAAAGAACTTCATGGATCCTATTAAACTGATATTGTTAAAAGGATATTGATGATTTTTATGTTTCTTCATTCAATTACATCTATTTACCTTTATTTTTTTAAAAAAGATCTCAAATTCAAGTTTAATATAACTCACCATTTTAAAAGAGTTTGTTTAAGTTAGTACATGAAAAAAGTGTCACATTAAAATAAAATGAATAACAGATATAAGAAGAATTAAAAATAAAATAATAATTTATCTAATAAATTTAAACAAAGACAAATTAGAAAGAAGAAATGACATAAAAGAGAAATAATGACAAAGGAGAAGAAGCTCCAAGCCCAAAAGACATTGTTAAGGTTTTCACGAGGCTGATCTTGACCTGCCATTCAAGATTAGCTATCTTTTCCTATTTCCGTTTCTTGGCTACAATCACTTTTTCATAATATTACAATTGATAGTTGATATATTTGGGGTATATTACACCAACAGAATAGATCAAAACTTGAAATGCATTAAACAATGGTTTTCATCTTTCCCTCGGTGAATCACAACCATTGCACCTAAAGATTTTAACAGTTAATATTCGAAATATAGAACATAATATCTATGAGCAGTAACAGTACAAATCCACGTCCAACATATTATGCTACGTCCATTTGTGGCTGTGCCACCATTTTTGCTAATATTACACATAGAATTGAGTAGGGCTGAATATCAGTGCATTAGCTAGCCCTCCTAACAGACATAACTCCATTTCTGTCCGCACTCAAAATATCTTCCAAGGATGCACAAGTTTCCCGAAAAAAGCCCTTAGAAAGGAGCTTCCTATATGGTGGTGGTCATTGCTGCTAAGCTATCAACTTGTTTGTTCTGTTCTCAGTAGATATGGATCACCTTTGAAATACTCAGCCTCCGGAAGAGGCACCTGCAATCATCCAAAATTGAAGAGTTGTGCAAGTTAGTGTTATAAAGTGACTTAACTCCTGCCTGAGCATCAATATTAACTTGCAGGGGCCGTAAATTATGCAGAAAAGTTATAGTCAATCCATGTAAGGGAGCAAGTAATTCAGCTTAGAAATCATTTTTGTAATTGAAATCAAAGAAGTAAATCCTAAAATCTATCGTCCACTCCTATCCCTAAATACTCCCGTTCCTACAAAATTCATGTTATTGTCCACCCTTGCATCTTTATTGAGCATGTAAATAGTTTCCTGGGGTGGTTCCTATGTCATAGACGGGAATTTTAGTGTGTCTTTGCTTGGTTGTACCTGCAAGCATCCAATATTCACATGGTACATATTTAACACCACAATAATTAATGATTAGTGGTATTTAACACCACAATAATTAATGATTAGTGGTTTTTGTTCAAAAATGAACTGGTTACTTTGTGTCCAAATGAACCATAGATAGAATGGTAGGAAAACTCTGTAGGGAACATATTCAAGGAACTTGTTAGGGCAGAGATTGATAAGTTTATGCTGCCATTGAGATAGCTTAGGATTAATGGTTTCAGCATTAGTAGTGTCACTTTGAAGCAATTCAAGAAAAGATGACTAATGGTTTCAGCATTAGTAGTGTCACATTTTGCAATAGAGTGATGGAATACATGTCATATGATGTAAAAAACTGAGAGTAGGCAGCAGGTAACGAAGTAAAGTTTCACTTGAAATGACAGAAGACGAGGCTTTTCATCTCACTTGGTGATACATAACCATTGTACCTAGTTCTGAGTTCTACTTACATACAATTTACCACTCTACTAAGGAACAAGATAAAAGTTTATATTATCAACAAAAGATTTTGTGAAATGCTCTACCCTCTCTCTAAAATCTGAACTCTCATCAGTACTATAACGGCAACTTACTACTACTATAGCAGCTGAGCCACTGGTAGCTCATCTCCGACCACCAGACAAAATCCTCGAGGGACACACAGTACAAACAATATCAATCCAACAACAAACTCCCTCAAGTCCAGTTTACGCCATTGAGAGATCGAGTATCAACAATGAGAGTAGGAGGTCGATTTCGAATGAACAATGGTGTAAAATTCAAGAGATTATTATGTAGGTTAACGCTGGTTCCATTCGGATTGTTTCAACAAACGGAGAAAAATCAAACTTAAATGTAATCAAAGATTCAAATCTCACAAATGGGGGAAACTCCAATTCCAGGAATGGTGACCTGGAGAAAACAACAAATAATTATTTGGGGAGGAGTAATCCAAATCAAAGTGACAAGGAGAACTCTGATCCGAAACAAAATGTTAGGTTACGTAGAGGGGATGATGAAGTAACAATGTGCATAAATACTTCCCAACTGGTGAATGTGGCTGACAACGATGATATTCAGAACTATGAGGAAACTCCAAAGCACGGAAATCAGAGTCAAGCTCAACATCAAACTAAACTTATAGGGGCAATCAGTGTCTCAGATTCAAAGATTGAGGAAGAAAATAACTTGAAGACCTCATTAGAGGATCACACTGGTAAGCTTACTAATGCTCAAATTTCCAACAATATGTCTACTAAGGATAAGGATATTGCTGGTCCTAGTAAAGCCGTGCATAACCATGGGAGTGAACCTGGTAGGAAGGAAGATAAGGGAAAAGACAAGGTCGTAGAGAAAACCAATCAAAAACCTTATGTCCCTAACAACACCACCATCCAAGTATCCAACAACTTCAAGACTTTCAAGCCTAACAATAACCCTTCAAAAAAGGTAGACAAAAAAAACACTAATGACAATCACCAGCCAGCACNGAAAAGACAAGGTCATAGAGAAAACCAATCAGAAACCTTATGTCCCTAACAACACCACCCTCCAAGTATCCAACAACTTCAAGACTTTCAAGCCTAACAATAACCCTTCAAAAAAGGTAGACAAAAAAAACACTAATGACAATCACCAGCCAGCACACAAAGGTCCCATACAACCTAAACCAAAAGCTACTGTGAATCCTGCACCACCTCATCCTAATATCCCTCATTCCATGACTAACAAACTTTTTTTTTGATGACAGGGAAACCCGTAGCTGCTACCCTTTGGGTGCGCACAAGGTAAAACCCCCGCTCCTATGCAATAGCTCGCAAACCACATAGGAGAGGTAACCCGCACTAGGCAAGCCCATTGCAACAAGCTCGACCCAAAAGGCAAAACCCTTGCTTTCACTGGCAAGGGGTTTTGAACTTGAGACCTCCAACATGGAAGTCCCAAGCCCAAACCACTGGCCACACCGAAGGGTTCCATGACTACCAAACTTAGAGCCCACGAAGCCCAAAAAATCATTCCCATAACCATCACCCCCCCCCCCCATAATTACTACCAAACAAGGATACCCTGCAGTTGTGTTTAAAAGAGAGGACTTTACGGTTAAGTTGGCTGAGAGATGCAAATATGCGGTAAGTTCATCAATACCATGCCTAAGATGGAAACCATAAGGGAACAATTTATTCTGCAAACTGAATTGAAAGGAGGAGGGAAGTTAACTCATTACAATCCTAAACATCTATATTAATCTTGGCAATGAGTATGATCATGCTACTGTGTTATCCAAGGCTAAAATGTATGTTGAAAGTCAGCTGATGAGATTTTTAGTATGGACTCCAACCTTCAAACCTGAAGAAGAAACTCATTTGGCACCTGTTTGGGTGATCCTGGGTGAAGTTCCTTGGCACTGCTACTGCGCAGAGGTCCTTAATCCTCTTCTATCACCAATAGGTAAGGCACTTTTTCTAGACTTAGCTACTCATAAAAGACTAGAGGTAGTGTCGCCAAAGTTAAAGTTCAAGTGGATCTTACAAAGGAAAGACCTCAACATGTTTGAATAGGATATGATGAAGATGAGAATGGTGAAAGAAAATGGTTATCCATTCAATATGAGGGGGTAGCTGACTACTGTAATTATTGCAAACAACATGGACGTGATTATAATGCTTGTGAGGTCAAAGGAAGGGATGAAGAGGCTAAAAGAGTAAAAGAACAAGAAGAAAAGATGAAAAACAAAAACAGTGAGGATGATCAGGCTAACAAGAGCATCAAGGAACAACCCCTTGAACAGAGAGAACACAACAAAAAGATGGATGAAGAGACTCGAACTCAAGAGCAATGGCAAACTCAAAAAAGGAAAGGATGGAAAACAACCAACAAACTCAATAAACACAGAAGACACAACAAGCTCAACAATACAACAGAGATCAAGATAACAAGAAGAAGGTTTATAGAACTAGACCACCTCAAAGTCCAAAAATTGCTAATCAACATATTCCACAACACCAACAGGCAGGTATGACTACTGAACTCAGAGCTCAAAATCCAAATTGTAATGTTGACTCTGGAGTCCAGAATCAATAAATCC
>NC_064288.1:12677189-12699763 GCF_019186545.1 Solanum stenotomum | reverse complement strand
CCCCCACATAATTCTATGAACCAAACAGGTACAAAAAAGAATGGCAACACAAAGGATAATACTGAGAGTCTTCCAGGAAAAGCTGATGATGGACAAAACCAATAAAATGCAGGTATTGACTCAATGCTCCACCAACCCCACCCCAATTACCTATATATCTGACTTGTCTGATAAAGAAGTTATGGTAGGTATGGATGGAGGGATTCAGGAGGACCCTACTAATCTGCAGGAAGGGATGTCCAAAGGGAGGGAATTGTCTCATGTTATGCATGAGAATTTGATTGACCCTAAGACTGACCCTAGAGCTCCTGCTACCTCTAAGAATGCAGATATCCAGTCTCAGTTACAAGAACAAACTGATGATATCATTGGTATTGAAAAGGCTACTAAAGATGATATGCTTGATACTGAAAAGAGAGAGGAAGATATGGTACATATTGATGATATTGAAGGTACACCTTCTGAAGACTACTTTTCTGTGAGTGAAGACTATCATGCCTGTTTAATGAGATCCCACTATATCTACCAGTGTGAATGTCCCTAAGCAGTCAAGTATGCAACAAAGATCAACCTACCAACCAAATCAAAATGATGGTTCAAAACAGCAGAGACAGAGAGAAAGTCCCCAAATGCTCAACAATAAATCTACCCTGGCTCTCAGTAAGAAAAAGAGAGATGCTATAAAGAAGAAACAAGCAATGGGAGAGAAAAGAAATGCTGAAATGCATCAGAATCTGGACTATGAGTTCGTAAAGGAGCAAGTAGGTAGCCATGCAGTTCCCCTCCAGACCAAAGATAATCCCTGTGAATTGTGATAGTAATACAACTGAGGACAATAATGATGATTATATGGTGGTCAATTATGAAGAAGAGTATGATCCTGATCAGTTGGAAGAACAGGAAGATGATGATGAAACTAGTGCTCATCTACTGAAAGCCTTTGGATCCACCATGAATTCTAATTGTCAGGATGAAATTCAACAAGTAACTCAGAAGGCAGGTTTATCACCTAGAGGTCAAAAGGAGAAGAAAAAGAAAAAAATACAAAATATTATCAGCAATTCTGCTAATACAATTATTGCCAATAGTAACATCAACACCAGGTCCAAATCCCAAAAACTTTGATGATTAGTACAATTAGCTGGAATGCTAGGAGTATTAGCACTCAAGGAGCTTTGGATAGACTCCAAAAACTCAAGGATTACTACAATCTCTCTATGATTGCAATTCTTTCCAAAAACTCAAGGATTACTACAATCTCTCTATGATTGCAATTCTTGAACCCAAAACCAGCAAACATCAGCTCAACTATTATAAAATCAGCTTAGGATGGACAATGCTACTTCCTATTCCAACAGTAAGATCTGGTTATTTTGGAACCAAGATGTTGATTGTACAATTTTGGATCAAGATGAACAACAGGTTACTTGTGAAGCTAAGCATGTAGCTTGGCATACTTCTTACCTCTTCACTTTGTCTATGCTAAATGTAAAAATCATATGAGAAGAGACCTATGGGACAAGATGCTTCAATTTTCTAGATTGGACAAACCTTGGTGTACTATAGGAGATTTCAATGTGATCACTGATATTGATGAGAAGATGGGAGGACTACCTTATAACATGGATAAAAGTTTTGAATTCATCAGTGTTATTGAAGCATGTGGACTAACTGACTTGGGATTCCATGGACAGAAATTCACTTAGTGTAATCACAGAGATGATGAAGCTAGAATTTGGAAGAGACTGGACAGAGCTATGGTCAATGATAAATGTGTTGGAAATAGATACACTCATTGATGGGTTGACTAGTAACTTGCTTCATTCATGAAGTAAGTTACAACTCCACTAAATAACTCCATATAGTAAAAGAAGAAGAGTTATGTATTGTTGAATGGAGTGGGAGTTATAGGATAAGGGGTGATGTAACTCTTGAATGAATAAGAGTTACAAGTCCTAACCTTGTCCTATAAAAGGGAGGACTTGGGGTCATCCAAGAACAACACAAACAACACAAGCAAAGAGTTCCTTAGATAAAGAGTGTAGTTGTTGTGAAAAACAATACAAGACTCCATAGTGATCTTGTAAGAAACCGCTTAGGCAATTGGTGGTGATAGCACTTGATCCTATAACAAGAAGGTATGTATAATTCTGCATAAATCTCCGAGTTTAAATCCTTCATTGGTATCAGAGCAAGGTTTGTTAGATGTGATTATCTTTTCACCATTGCATCATGTGAGAAATATATGGGGAAGATATTATTGAATTGTGTGTTTAAATTGTTACATTGAGACCCTATTTATAGACAATACATTGAAATCCTTTTCTAACTAGGATTCCTATTCCTATTCTTCTTCCTATTCTAAGTAGGAGTATATGTACATATTTCTATTCTAACACATCATAAAAATTTAGTAATAAGCGGATTTTCGATTTTATTACATTTCGAAAAAGTTTTTCATTTTTTTATAAACGTACTGACTTTCGGCAAAGTTATCTCCTAGAGTGGACTGACAAACTGAACAAGCCATATATTAATGGAAAGATATTTTCGATAGCTTTCCATCGATATATTATTTGTAAAATTTCGATATCGGATGAAGGAGATATGGGTGTTGAAAGTTGGCTGCCAAAGAAACTAAAAAATGGACTGCTGGAAATTTCAGCAAGACTGCCCAAATTTCAAGCTCATTTTCTGCCCCTTCATGTTTTCTGATGTGTGCAAGAAATATATCACTGGAAAGATACTTTCAAAACCTTTCCAACGATATATTATTTGTCATTTTTTGACATCGAATAAATGAGACATGAGTGCTGAAAGTTCACTGTTTGAAAACATAATTGGGAAATTTTTTAAATTCTAAAAGTTTTCTAGGCAAATTTCAATTAAAAAAAATAAATAAATAATCCATGATTATGGTTTATGTCATTTGTTTGAGACATGTATATTGAATAATTTATAAATTTATATATATATTGAGTGGGAGTTCTTATTGACAGACATTTTTCTTATTTAGAACTATCATAATTTATTAGCGCACAATTGATTTAAAAATAATATTGGTATGCTTAAGGTTACATGTGATGAAAGTAAGACAAACATAGACTTTTGAACATGGGCTTCTAGCTGGACAATATTAATTTAGATGCAATTTTGCAGCAAATAAAAAAAAATGTGTTTGGTGCTTATTTGTGCTATGTCTTCTATGTGCGTAGATAAGTTTATAAGATGGTTTCAAAGACTATTATTGCTGAATTGAATAAGGGTGAAAAATTAAATGGTGATAATTATGACATTTGGCACCGTAAGATTCAATACATTCTTGAAGAGCAAGAGGTTTTGGAGACCCTAAACCATGTGATGGTTGAGTCAGCGGGTGAAGACACCCAACAACATGAGAGAAATCTTGAGACTTTTCAAGTCTGGAAGAAAAAAAAATAGTATTGCTCGCATAACGTTGCTGAGTAGTATGGCTGATGATCTTATGTGTGAGTTCGAATCTTATCCAACGGCCCAAGCCATGTGGATAGCACTGAAAGATAAGTTTGGTGGCACTTCTGCTACAAAACTTAGGAGGTTGACCATTAAGTTTGACACCTATACACTGCGCCCTAATTCATCAATAAGGCAGCATTTAAGAGAGATGTCAAATATGATACGAGAACTAAAATCAGCTGGTCATAATCTTTCTGATGAACAACAAGTGCAAGCTGTTATAAGATCTCTTCCTGCTAGTTGGGAATATATGAAAATTCATATGACCCACAATGAAAGCATCAAGTCTTTTGAAGACATTGAGCACCATCTTGTTCTTGAAGATGAGCGTCGTGACGCTTCTAAAGCAACTGATCAAGCTTTTCTAGCTGAATCTGCTGGGACTTCTAATCCTAAGCAAAAGAACAAGAACAAGAAAGCATGGAAGAAAAAGGGGTCTGATAAGTCAAATCAAAAGGATAAATCTCAATTTCAGAAGAGAGGAAAACGTGGTGCTAAGAAGATTGATATGGCCAAAGTGGAGTGTTATTCTTGTCACAAGATGGGTCATTTTGCGCGGGATTGCCCAGAGCAGAATAAGGTAACATCATGCACTAAAACTCCACATTTTGCTTATGTCTCTAATACTGCATTAATGGCAGATGCTAATACTTTGTGGACTGTTGACTCAGGAGCCACAGACCACATAGCTAGAGACAGAGGATCATTTCTTGAATACCGCCGACTGCCTTCCGGGAGCAGATGGCTTTATGTAGGAAACAATGCATCAATAGAAGTGAAAGGGATCGGAACATTCAAGCTAGAGTTGCAAGGTGGACGAATCCTTCTCCTACATGATGTCTTATATGTTCCAGACATTCGGCAGAATTTAGTTTCAGTTGTTTCTCTTCTTAAATTAAATTTCAGTGTGAATTTTCACAATAATTCTGTTGACATTATTTATGGCACTGAATATTATGGTTACCTTTTTTATGGTTTTATTATGTTGGACACAATTTGTGGTTTTAATTATTTATTTAATAATCATGGTCGTTTTGCTTTAACAACAACTCCAATTTTAGATATAAATATTTGGCATGCTAGACTTGGACATATAGGCCTTGAAAGAATGAATAGATTGGCAAAAGAAGGATTGTTGGGGTCCTTAACTAAAATTGAAATGTCAATATATGAATATTGTCTAGCAGGAAAAACGACTAGAAACCCATTTGGAAAGGGAACTAGAGCTGAGTTTCCATTGCAACTTATCCATTCAGATATATGTGGTCCTATGAGTGTGAGGTCGAGGCATGGAGCCTCATATTTCATGACATTTATAGATGATTATACTCGTCACGGTCATGTTTATTTGATCTCCCATAAGTCAGAAGCATTGGAATGCTTTAGACAATTTATGAATTTGGTGGAGAATCAATTTAACTTAAGAATAAAAGCTTTAAGAACTGATTGTGGGCGTGAGTATCTATCAGATCAATTTAAGGATCTATGTGATGAAAAAGGAATTGTAAGACAATTAACAATTCCATACACTCCTAAACAAAATGGAGTAGCTGAGCGAAGAAATAGAACTTTGCTTGAAATGGTTAGGTCTATGATGGCGCAGGCTAACTTGCCAATTTCCTTTTGGGGAGACGCATTGATGTCTGCAGCTTTTGTGCTTAACAGTGTGCCCTCTAAGTCTGTTGCTTCCACACCCTATGAATTATGGACGGGTAGAAAACCTGACTTAAATATATTGCGACCCTGGGGTCTGCCGCATACGTGCATGATTCTTCTCATAAATATGAGAAGTTAGGCCCTAGGGGCAAGAAATGCATCTTCATTGGCTATTCAAAGCAATCAAAGGGTTATATCTTCATAGGAGAAAATGAAGATGGAAGTATAACAGAGCTTGAGTCACGAGATGCCACATTTTTAGAGATTGAATTTCCTAGTAAGGGTGATATTGATAGAACTGTGTCATTTTATGAAGTTGTGGATCATCAAGAAAATCTTCAAGATCAAAGAAGTGAGGAACAAGAAATTGAACCTTCTCTTGCTGATCCAAGTGGGAGAATTACTCATTTAGAAAATATTCCACAAGAGACACATGTGCGGAAGAGTACACGAGGAACTATACACCGACGTCGATTTCATATCGAAGGGGAAGCATTAATAGTTACCCCGCAAGATGATGAAGAGCCTAATTCAGTTCAAGAGACTTTTTTAGGCACTACTAAGGATAAGTGGATAGAAGCAATGAAAGAGGAAATGGAGTCCATGAGGACAAATCATGTTTGGGATTTGTTTGATCTTCCGCCAAGTCGAAAGACAATTGAGAATAAATGGGTTCTCAAAATTAAAAAGAAACGCGGATGGTGTGATTGAACGCTACAAAGCTCGTTTGGTGGCTAAGGGGTACACACAACAAGAGGGCATTGATTATGAAAATACTTTCTCTCCAGCTGTGAGATATAGCTCTATTAGACTGATTCTAGCTATAGTTGCAAGTATGAACTTGGAGTTACATCAAATGGATGTAAAGACTGCATTTCTCAATGGGGAACTAGATGAAGAAATTTATATAGAACAACCATTAGGTTTTATCCAAAATGGTCAAGAGCGCAAAGTTTGCAAGCTCAAAAGGTCTATTTATGGACTTAAACAATCATCTAGACAATGGTACTTAAGATTTCATCGCGCTATTACGTCTTACGACTTTAATATGATCGATGAAGACCATTGTGTGTATATGAAGCGATCTGAAACTGAATTTGTGATATTGTCCCTTTATGTGGATGACATACTATTAGCTGGAAATAGTCTTACTTTTGTAAAGGCTATAAAGAGTTGGTTGACCCTAAATTTTGAAATGAAGGACATGGGAGAAGCAAAATTCATCCTTGGAGTTAAAAATTCATAGAGATCGCTCTAAGAATTTAGTAACTTTATCACAAGAATCATACATTGAAAAAATTCTGGAACGATTCAGGATGAGAGACTGTAAATCAATAGACACCCCTGTAGCTAAAGGTGAAAATTTAAGCCTTGAAACATGTCCCAAAACTCAAAGTGAAAAAGATGCCATGAAGAGGGTCCCATATTCAAGTGCAATTGGGAGTTTAATGTATGCAATGTTGTGTACACGTCCCGATATTTGTTATGCAGTGGGCCTTGTTAGTCGTTATCAATCCAATCCAGGACAAACACATTGGAAAGCTGTTAAGAGAATCTTGAGATACTTAAGGGGGATAAGAATATTGCAAGGGCTGCATGTTGTCATTTTGAGAAAATCTTTACAGGGGAAGATAACCTGAGCAATGAGGAAGTCCTTAGATGCATTCCTAGCATGATCACTGAGTATCAAAACCAAAAACTCCAGGTCATGCCAACAAAAGAGGAACTGAAACAGGCTGTCTGGTCAATGAGTGCTAATTCTGCAGCTGGTCCGGATGGAATAAGTGGCATGTTTTCCATTCCTGCTGGGATATCATCAGTGATGATCTCTTTAACATGATGCAGCTATTTTTTTGCGGCCACAGTATTCCTAAATTTATTTCTCATGCTTGCCTAGTGTTACTCCCAAAAGTGAATCATCCTAATAAGTTTTCTTAATTCAGACCTATCTTCCACAGTAATTTTACCAACAAGGTTATTCTTTTTTTGATAACCGAGAAATCCATCTGGCCAGCCCTTTGGACCAATCACAGCCCTCTAAAGTCGGTAGATAATGGGTCCGCCCCTCTACCCTTCTCCACTTAAATACCAGGCTTCGATTTGCATGGTGTGGGCCTTGAACCTGCGACCTAAGCCACAAATCCTCCACCTTTGCCGCTTGAGCTAGGCATTGGGGGCCTTTCAATGTAGATTTCATTCGACAAACGGGC
Organism: Solanum stenotomum; assembly: GCF_019186545.1. Taxonomy (NCBI): domain Eukaryota; kingdom Viridiplantae; phylum Streptophyta; class Magnoliopsida; order Solanales; family Solanaceae; genus Solanum; species Solanum stenotomum. The sequence continues at coordinate 12,692,402 of NC_064288.1, read as the reverse complement.
ACCAAAGTTAGTAACCTCTGCATATTTAATCGGATCATCGCATATCTTTTTTATAACAAATGGTGTATCCTCTTGATTCTGTATAATTCCAGGTGCTACATAAACAAGCAGAGTCTCACCAGAGAAATAAACTCATTCCAATCCTACTTGGATTCTCCAGAGCACTACCAGAGACCTATATAAAGGCAAACTGATCTATGCCTTTGCTACACCTTTAGGTGTGGGTTCAAACAATCAAGCAGAAGTTATGGCTGCAGCCTTTGGGATGAATTGGTATATTTAACACGGGTATAGTAGGATCATTTTGGAAGTAGATTCTGAACTTTTAGTGAAATGGCTCAAGCAAGAAAGTACCCCCTCCTTGGAGCATCTACAAAAATATCATGGAACTTCAAGACTTGATTAAAATGACTGATTTTTCAATGCAATCATGTCTTTAGAGAGGCCAATTTCCCTGCTGATACTCTTTCAAAACACAGTCATTTGATGAAAAATACTCAACATTTTTACAATTATCTTCATCTGCCTCAAGTGACTAGAGGTTACATCAATTTAGACAGAATGGGCATGGCATGCTTCAGAAGGAAAAAGTTGAAGAGGATCAAAAAACCACCCTAGAAGATGGCTGATCAGTATCCTTGTTCATTTCCTTTTTTTGCAACTTCTTCCCTTGAGCTACATATTATAGATACAACTTCTAGGAAGAGGTTAGTTTTTGGTTAGGCTCTTTTCTCTATTGTAAGGGAAGAGTCTCCCTTATTTATGATTTCCTAGTTTATATGTATTGAGAGGAATCCTCTCTTCCAGGTACATAGATCTAGGTTTCTTTCAATAGATTTTAGGGTCAAGTTGATAAGCCTTATTAGGCTAGTCGACATATGATCTACCATGGGATTGGCGATTAGGTTTATGTCCCCCTCCTTGTATATTTTGTTTATAGGATTGGAGATTAGGCTTATGTCCCCCTCCTTGTATATTTTGTTTTGTTTTATTATATGCTAACGCCTAGGGGTGTTTCTAAGCCCCTGTCCCCTCAAGGGTCATTAAAATAAAATAAAATAAAAAAAACTAAGGAACAAAAGAAGAACAAATTATAGTAGGAACCTTTTTGATAAAAATAACAGAGATGACAAACATTTTCAAACATTTTCACTGTCATCCAAATACTGGTACGTAACCTCCCACACTAGTCTCATGACCATAATTCATAGCATCCAAATATTTCCTCAATTGCTTTTTCCATCAAACCAAGTTTGCAGATTCGAGTTACTGCTAAACTGAAAGAACTCTTGACCTTTGACAGACCAAATAGATAAAAAGAAGAAAATATATTTAAGCTATTAGCAAGAAGGAAATCCACTGAAGTTAGATACTATACTAGACACAGACTCTTATTCCATGATTCCTTTTCCCTATTAACGGTATTTTAAAGAGCACTAGTAATGAAGATCCTACATCAAACCATAATCCCGGCAATGGTTATGCCTAGTATTATTGGAGCATTCACCTGGCATAATTTTCATGTTACCCACACTAAAGATATGTCTCATTCCCTTAAAATGCATCTTGAAAAGAGAATCAATTTCCAACTTTATTTAGTTTTTGAGTTTTGAAGACACCAACATCTACAACCAAATAAATGTTCTAAAAAAAGTTGTTTCATAGAATATGCATAAAGAAAAAGGACAAGAGAAGATCTCAAGCAGACCTTGTGTGACAATGTCCCTTAAACATGCAATGTAGAAACAACAAACACAATGTATTCTCACAAGTGAGGTCTAGGGAGAGAAGTATGCATGCAGACTTTACCCCTACCTTTGAGAAGGTAGAGGCCTTATCCAAAAGAATCTTAAACATGCATTGTATTTTTCGATATTTGACAATAGAAGAAGAATTGAATTGCACTTGCGAGACATGTATTAAGTGGAAACTTACAAATCATTAGTTACACAATTGTAATTCATTTGAGCATTTGCAGCCTTCATTGTTGCTTAATCCTTGTTGGTTTTGTGAAAGCGGACATACAAGGCTTTCAATGTAGATTTTTTATTTTTTTTTTTGATAACCGAGAAATCCATTTGTGACCCGCTCTTTGGACCAATCACAGCCTTCTAAACTCGGTGGATAATGGGCCCGCCCCTCTACCCTTCTCCACTTAAATACCGGGCTTCGATTTGCATGGTGTGGGCCTTGAACCTGTGACCTAAGCCACAAATCCTCCACCTTTGCCGCTTGAGCTAGGCCTAGGGGGCCTTTCAATGTAGATTTCATTCGACAAACGGGCACCAAAGTTAGTAACCTCTGCATATTTAATCGGATCATCGCATATCTTTTTTATAACAAATGGTGTATCCTCTTGATTCTGTATAATTCCAGGTGCTACATAAACAAGCAGAGTCTCAGCTTTATTTGACATGTAACATGATGGGTAAAGAATATGCCTGTCAAGATCATTGAGACACTTTATGGTATACATTTTTGTCCAGGACTCTTTAACCCCATACTCCTCCTTAACCCATATATTTACGCGAGTGAGGAGGATGTTCATACTAAGTACAGAAAGGTTATTTCCCAACACTCCTAGCTTAAACCAAAATCTTCTTTCCAAAGCAAGGGGGCTCTATCTTTCCCCATTTCTCATTAGCCATATCCATAGAAACGATGCTCCAGGTCCCCCGACCTCTAAGCTTGCCAAGACCACAAGAAGTAGTCCAATGAAGCTTCCCAATTAAGAGCGTAGCCGAAGTCTTGGAGGGCATCCTATCCCCTAAATCATCCATATTTTTCCAAGAATCACTCTTTCAACTATATATTTTGACCTCAACAGTAGAATAACCGCCATGTTGGTAAATTGCAACAATACATACTACCTTATAATCATCACAGAACTCATCATATCCAAAACCATATATGAAATTGGTATTACTCGTCAATCTACGTATAGAATGAGACAATTTCTTGTACTTTTTAATTGTTGAATTCCATAAGAACAAGTCTCCTGTCCCGTCGGCAAAACAAATCAATCCATTGATTGAACCCACAATGCAAAAAGATACACCGGAGTTTTCCATGGGACAATTCAAGTCATTTGCCTCAATAACAGATTCATTGTAAAGTAAAGAGCTAAAAGAACAGTCCTTGAGATTACTATTAGCCTGATACAATTTCATCAAGAGCCTATGGTGAGTACACTCCTTGTTATCAACAGATACCTTAAGATGAGTTTTGATAAATTTAGGGCTAGAAATTCAAGAAAGCCAAGATTTCAAAACAGACCTAAATTTCAAGAGAGATTTCACAGGATGCCTTGGGAGGATTTCAATGAAGAGTTCTGCCGACAGAACAGGGATTGTCAAGATTGAATTGTTCACTGAAGTTGATGAAAATTCAGCGAAATTTGAGGGTTTTCTCCCATGCGGCGGTGGATCCGAGGCTTCAGATGTCATTTGAGTATTAGAAATCTCGCACCGAAGTTGATGGAAACTAGGAATGGTGATTAATGGGTTTGCTCCGTTTTGGGTTTGATGGGCGTTTTCATTTTCCTCCGACTCCATTTTGGTTGCAGAATTTTTAGCTTTTGGAGAAAAAGGTTTGATTGTCTTGCTTTGTAATTGTGAAAGATTTTTAGATTTCCTACATGTTTTTACCCATTAGTGAATTTCCCCCAAATTGTACTAAATCTACTGTGGATTGTTCCGGATTTAATCCTCCAGAAATACTCAATCTTAAATTATCACTCACGATTTTAAAAAAATCTCTGTCCCCGTTCACTTTTACTTGTCCGCCATTTAAAAAATAGATTTTCAGTTTTGCTTGTTACTTTTAACATATCAAGAAAAAAAGATTATCTTTTTCATAGTTTACCACTAGGATTAATTACTCATATGTGAACGAAAAAATCGAAATATTTTAAGTGTATTTTTGACCATCAACTCTTTTAGAAAACACACTTAAAGTATTGTGGAGAGAGATTAACGTGGTGAGAAAAAGAGTAGTAATATTAAATTGAGATCAAAATAAGGATATTTTAGTCAAGTTACCTTAATAGATAATGTTCTTTTAAGGGACGCACAAAAAACATGACACGTAAAATGAAATGTTTTAGAAGTTCAAGACAAAAATTAATAAGCTTTCCCATTTACCCTTAGAAATTATTGTTGTTGAAGATTACAAATACTTCAATTATGAGTGATGTTGTGATTGTTTAAATATCAATCAAAAATAGACTAGTCTAAAACAACAGGATTAGTAAATACTACATGTTATTTGTCAAACTAATGACATTGTTGTTTTTTTAATGAAGAGTAAGATTGATGACATTGTTTTTGCATGGATTAGCAGTTTTTCTTTATTTGTATTTGCCTTGCTGCATTGACTTGATCCTTGAGTCAAATAGAGTTTCACTTGAAACGACATAAGACATGGCATTCTATCTCACGTTATGATACATAACCATTGCACCTAGTTCTTTGTGAAATTTCAATATTTTGAAGATCAACCAGAATGTAATAGAATTCTTTAAGAATTTCAACTTAGTTAATATTTTCCCACTCTATTAAGGAAAACGATAACAACAAATTCTAGTAGGAACTTTTTTGTTTGAAATAACAGATGACAAAAATTCACTTTCATGTACTCTAGAGTAGAGAGGACCTTATTAACAAAGCGTCATACCAAAGCTATTTCTCCAAGAATCCCCTGTTTAGCACACTCTATTCACATGATCTTATTTCATAGCATCTAAATATGTCCTTAGTTGTGTTTTCTTAAACCAATTTCATAGATGTCAATGTTACTACTAAACTGAAAGAACTTTCAGGATTTGACAGGCTAAATAACTAAAATGATGAAAAGATAGTGACGAGAAAAATACCAAACTATTATCAACAAGGAAAACCACTATAGTTAGATACTATACCAAACATTGACTCTTATTCCATGATTCCAACAATGAAGACAGTATGTATCAAACAATAATCCCAACAAGGGCTAGGCCTAGTCTTTAATGGTGTGGTCACCTGGCATGATTTTCATGTCCTTCACACTAGAGGTATGAACATTCCCTCAAAATGTTGCTCGAAAAGAGAATCAATTTCCAACATTATTTATTTTTGAGTGTTGAAGACACCAAACTCTATGACCAAATAAATTTTTTCGCTAAAAGTTGCTTCATAGAATATGCAAAAAAGAAAAGAACATAGAACATGTCCCTTAAACACGCAATGTATTTTTCTATAGTTAATAGAAGAAGGATTGAACTTACAAATCATTAGTTACACAATTGTCATTCATCTGAGCATATCAACCTTCATCGTTGATTAATCCTTGCTGGTTTTGTGAAAGGGGATAGACAAGGTTCTCATTGTAGATTTCCTAGGAGAAACAGGCGCCGAAGTTAGTAACTTGTGCATATCTAATCGAATCATCATTAAGATCGTACATCTTTTTGATAACCGGCGGTGTTCTCCTCTTGATTGTGAATCATCCCTTTGATCATATATCTTTTTGATAACCGGTGGTGTATCTCCTCTTGATTCTATATCATCCCAGGTGCTCCAAAAACAAGCAGAATCTCACCTTTATTTTCCAACACTTGTAGCTTAAAATTAAAATTTTCTTCTCCTACGCAAGGCGGCTCCACCTTTCCCCATTTCTCATCGGCCATATCAATAGAAAAGATACTCCAGGTCTCCTCCGACCTCTATACTAACCAAGACCACAAGAAGTAGTCCAATGAAACTCACGGAACACATACTATCCCAAACTCATCCATATTTCTCCAAGAGTCACTCTTTAAACTATATATTTTGACCTCAAGAGTAGACAGACTGCCATTTTGGTAAATTGTAACTACACACACTACCTTATAATAATCACAAAACTCATCCTATCCAAAACAATATATGCAATCGAAATTACTCGTCAATATACATATGAATCAATATCAAATCAATCCATTAACAGAACCCACAATCCGGAAAGATACACCAAGACCCTCAATAAAAGAAGAGTCTTTCAGATTGTTTTTAAGTATAGGCCAATCCAGTTTTATCAGGAAGTTATGGTGAGTACACAAAGATGGGTATTGATAAATTTGGGGCTACAGATTGAAGAAAATCGAGATTTTGAAACAGACCTGAATTGCGAGACTGATGGACGAATGGGTATTGTCAAAATTGAATCTTTAATTGAATTTAATGATGAAAATTCAGCACAGATTTCAGATCCCATTTGGGTATTTGAAATTTAGTTTTGCCATCAAAAAGGTTTTGCGCAATCCCTTAGCTCCAATAAGTTTCTTTCAAAATACAATTTTGAGATTTAAACAAGTTATTTTTTATCATAATTTTTCATACGTTTTAAATTAACAATTATTATGATTTGTAGTTTTTTTTACATAGCTTTCAAAAATAGATTTAAACATACTTCATCAAATATAATAATATTAACATCCTATAATAAAACATGATGATTATCTTTTCAGACTGAGTTTTCTTATTTAGGGGGAAATATGATCCCATCATGTTCTAACATTGCTTTCGTTATAGATCTCATACTTGATTAAGAAATCGCTTTCAAGCACATTCAATTAAAACATGAAAGTAATATATAGCACATTCAATTCAATACAATATATAGGTACGTGTATCTCTTGCCTGATTCAAAATTATTAGTTCTATCATCTGTGAATTTAACAAAAACATATTAGTTAAATTATGTAAATTGATTCCTAACCAAAATTTAAACAAACAAGAATATACAGTTTTATGACACTCCAAGAAGTTATAATTAAAAAGAAAATAATCTTACCTATTTTGATATTTCCAGGAAAAGTTTCTATGTTGCAAGAGGTGAAATAGCTATGGTATAAACATTTGCGTACTCAAGTAAGATGAACTTTCAACTAATCAGAAAAACATATATGAATAAGTCGAATTAAAGACTAACTTATAATGTGAATAGAAAAATTAGAGCACATAAGCAGAAGTAGAAAAAAGAGACACAACTACAAAATGAATATGAAAAAATGTCGCCTACACAAAGTAGGATTGATAATCTAATAATTTGATGAATTGGAATAGTTGTCTTGTGATTTTTCACTATATATACACAATATATAACATTTGGTAAATGAATATATTGTATTGAATTGATAAAAAAAAATTACTTCACATTGAATATACCAAGTAATTTTTCCAATTCTCCATATGCCTATTACTACAAAGAGATGTTTTACTTTTTGCATTAGGAATCGGAAGATAAAACATTTACAGAAATTGAATACACATAACTCCATGTCTTTTAATTTATCTTAGGTAATTCATTTGCTATATTATTATTTATTTATATTTATTAGAAGATGGACTTGCTTTTTAGAAAGAAAGCAAAACATAAATAGGAGTTAAATAAATGGCAAAACATTAATGGGTATTTTCGTGTATATGTATTCAATAGTCCAATGCATTGAACTAAGTGTATAGTTATATTCTTGTACATTATTATTGTAGGAATAATATGTGATTGAAGGATATCGATGTCATTCAATATTTTATGGACATTTTGATAATTCGAAAAAATAAGCAAATACCCCATAAAAGTAAAATAATTACAAATATATACCCCTTTCTATTCATACCCCACTATATACCCCCTTACTAATTTCACTTTACTGATACTAAATTAGTATCATATACTGTATTGGTATCGTTAAGACTGATAATTTCGTTGAATTGATACTAAATCGGTATATATATAATGTATTGGTATCATTACGGCTGATAATTTTCGCTGAATTTATAGTAAATAAGTATATATATATACTGTATTGGTATCATTAAGGCTTCTTGTTAGGAAATTACTCATTAGTCAATAATACTATAAGAGTGTATCTATATACTCTTGTAGTATCATTGACTAATGAGTAATTTTTGAACAAGAAACATTAATGATAACAACAATATACATATATACTCTTATAGTATCATTGTCTAATACGTAATTTCTGAATAAGAAACATTAATGATACAAATACAATATATATATATATATATATATAAAAAAAAATATTGATTTAGTATCAGTTAAGCGAAATTATCAAGCTTAATGATACCAATACAGTATATGATACCGATTTAGTATCAGTTAAGCGAAAATTATCAGCCTTAATGAAAAGGGGGTATGGACTGTAATTATTTATGAGAGAATGGGTATTTCAGAAATTACTTTTGATTTGGGTATGAACTTGTAATTACTTTGAATTTTATGGCCCATTTATGTAATTTTCCCATTTTTAAATATTTTGGTCTCACTTATTATATATACTTACTATTAGGGTTGTTCATGGTTATGGTTATAAAACCAAACCGAACCGCAATCCGAACCAAATCGATTAAAAAAACCGATATTGGTTTGATTTAGTTAGGTTTGGTTTTAAATTTTGAAAAACCGATATTATTTGGTTTGGTTTTGGTTTTACTAAAAATTAACTGCAAAAATAACCAAACCGAACCGAGAAGATATATATATATATATATATTTTATAATTATTTATAAATAAAATATAAGTATTTTGATAAATTTTAATCAACTTAAGTCTTTAATTTTACTATTTTCTGAAGCCCAACGCTTAAATTTTAGCCCAACTATTAAAAGTTTAAATCCCTCACTATTCATTATTTTAAAGATCAGACTTTCTCTATTCTTTATAAAATAATCTAACGTAACATTGAATAATTTAAAGCTCAAGCTAAAGAAGATGTTAATTGATTAGTTTTGACTATGAAATATTGTTTTTTTTTTAGAATTAAATTCTCAATATTTTAAGGTGTAAATTTATTGAAAAGTTTATTGATAAGATGTTGAGATCTGCAGAATATTGAACCAACTTTATGCTATTGACAATGAGTTTTTTTAGTTTCTGAAACTTGGTACATTGGATGAATCACTTTGTTCGTGTAATAGCTTATTTGTGAATTATTCATGTACTAAGTGTTTGTGTCTATCGAGATGCGTATGTCTTCAACAAACTTATTACTTTCAAATCGAAAAAACCTAACAAAACCAAACCAAACCGACGATTATTCTTTTGATTTGGTTTGGTTTTAGAAATTTACAAACCAATTTAAATTGGTTTGGTTTTGGTTTTAACTGATAACCGATCCAAATCGAACTATGAGCACCCCTACTTACTATTTACTAATTTAATAGAAGTTTTATTTCTCTTTTTATGTGAAGGAAAAATGACAAATTAATTTATGATTATTATTTAATATTTAATTAATAAAATATTTATAACTTTTTTATTTGGTATAGGGGTAAAATGGTAATCCAACTTTATTTTATTTATCTTTTTTTTTAATTATTATTATTATTATTATTTATTGTTTATTTATGATCATAAGATGATAAGTTAGGAAAATGAAGAGGTATAGTTATGAAGCTGACTTTAAATGGAAAAATATTTTTTTAAAATGATTTTAAGAAAGTAAATTAATAGGTAAGGGATGTTTTCGTAATTCAATTTTTGACTTAATTAATTCCACTTTTAATAATACTAGATAGATCTGGGAACGTGCGTTGCACATCTATCCCATAATACTTCATATAAATATCGATGAGACAAGAGAGTTAAAAACATAATGAATATAATTAATGGGAGTTAAATACATTTACACAATGAAGAGTTAGTGGTAATTTATGTATATTAATATGACGATTTACTATTTACTATTTAATACTTAATTTATTAAACAATTTATAAAATTTAAATGTAATGTAAAAATAAAATTATAATCTAAGGATAAAATATGTAAAAGAATTCAAATATATTAAATGTTTAATGGAAAATCATTTTGACTAGTTATTAAAAAATTCATAGTAACTATGATTATGAATAATCATCACTATTACTACGTGGAAGACGTAAAGATTGTTGGTTTTTTCTTGCTAATAATAACTTATAATTTAATAATGAGTATTGAATTGTAAGTCTAGCTGGAAATAGGAGTGTTAATTATGATAATACGAACAATCAAAATTCATTGAATCCCAAAATAAATATTAAAACAATTTAATAATGAGTATTGAATTGTAAGTCTAGCTGAAAATAGGAGTGTTAATTATGATAATACGAACGGTCAAAATTCATTGAATTCCAAAATAAATATTAAAACAATTTAATAATGAGTATTGAATTGTAAGTCTAGCTGGAAATATGATTGTTAATTATGATAATACGAACAATCAAAATTCATTGAATCCCAAAATAAATATTAAATGAAAAAAATATTTTAAATAATTTCAAGAAAATAAATTAATAGTTAGAGGGTATTTTCGTAATTCAACTTTTGACTTAGATTCTTCCCAATTTTAGTATAATATGATATGATATGATATATAATATTAAATAAAATAAAATATATAATATTAATAATAATCTATATATATATATATATATATATATATGAATATGATTAAAAAAAATTAAACTAAATATATGATTTTTTAGCTTGAAATTAAGTTAGGAGGTGAAAAGGTTGTAAAAACATTTTGATTAATTAATATTAACTTATTAGACATTTTATAATATTTTAAATTAGGACAAGGGTAAAATAATATTTCAACCATTAAAAAGCCGCTAACCCAATAAAACTTTTTCAGTTCGATTTGTTGGTCGGTTCAGATTTTGCACATTACTACTTGCTGGCTTTAAAAACGGCTATTTGTGAAATTTCTCCATCCTTCCCAAGGTAAGGGTGAAGTTTGCATTTGTTATTTGTGACATTACTTGTGGGATAACATTGAGTATGTTGTTGTTAACTTCCACGTTCCAAGGATATTTGGTTAGGATATATGTTTTTTTTAAGAAATCTTAGTCCTAAACTCTTTTAAGAATAACTTTTGGCTTGTGCTTTTCTCTCCAGAACAGGTTTATGTGTCTTTCTAATGTGTTAAAGGATTGTTAGCCTTGAAAAAATGTAGAACCATAAAATTTTAGAAACATGAATAACTAAAAGGGAAAAAGATGAGCAAAAAAAATTTGCTAGCATTTGCTTTACTTGTTCATTCTGTATTAGCAGAGGCTAATTACTTGGTCAGTTCATGAAGGTAAAATGTTGCTCGGACTCTTCAAAACTGCCACATGATGCATGGTGCACCTAGGGTCCGACACTTGTGTGGCGACATTTTTGAAGAGTGTGAACAACATAAGTTTCACTTCATAAAAGTAAAACATAGCAATTAACAAAGCACCTCACTGATATGTCAAATGACAAGCAATAACACTGTAGATACAGAGAGGACCACAGACAGATTTGTCTGCATTTAACATACAGCCAACATTATTTTCTCTGATGTCGAGACAGCAGCACAGGTGCAACTTCATCGATATATATTGTCTATAATTAATATGATTTCTCCTTGAGAATGCTATCTTTAGGTATGTCTAAATGAAAGAAGATTAATTCATCCTTTGACTGACTAAGACGATGGTCGCTATTAATTAGCATTAAAGGAAAAACTCAAAACTATGCATCATAACAACAACTATTACTATGCCTCAGTCCTTGGTTTGTTCTGTAAAACGGGAGAAACTAGGCTTTCAACGTAAATTGCCAGACACAAACTTATTAAATTTTGGAGTAATTCATTGAGTAGCTATGACAGAGATAGACAACTTAGTATAAAATGGAGTTTCTTTGCTCAAGTTGTTCTCGACATCTTCTAATTCATGCAATGTGCTAGTTTTTGAATATGCTTGATCTCTTGAAACAGGGGTTATGCATCTTTCTGGTGCTCCCCTACAAGGATGATTAGTTTAATAAATTGTAGCTGCAATTTGCAGAAACCATAAAAAAAATGGAAACATGAATAATTAAAAGGGAGAAATAGAACAAAAGGAACGGATGGAGTATCATATTTACTTCATCGTTTAAAGAGCTAAGACTACAAGCTTTAGAGCTGTATTAGGACTTACACTCATCATAATTTGGAGTGATAAATTGTTTAAATTGACAGCTATTTTTGAAGAAGTATTTTTTTAGTATACATGACAACTAACAAGGAACGGATGGAGTATCTATTATCTACTTTTACCTGGCAGCAATAGGGTTAAATTGTATATAGCAACCACGACTTGTGTCATCGTATACATGGTAACTTTGAAGTTATGTATGCTCAAGGGCCTTAACTGTATCATTGGTATATATAGTAACTCCTAACTGATGGTTAACCTGATTAATAACAAAATGCATGGCCCTTGGCAGATTAAGGACATTATTGATCCAGAGAGGTCAATTCTCTTTTGTTCATATTTATAGGGAAGGCAATATGGTGGCTATCAACTAGCTAATTTTGCGGTGAGATAGAGAAGTTATGCTCTTTTTGAATCTATTGTGAGTGGAATTATTAAAAAATGAAACGTAAAATGGGAATGCCCGAAAATGAAGAGTTGCACTGCTGAAGTTAATGATCTGTAAACCTCCTGAAGTTAATACAAGAAAACAGAGCTTTTGAAGTTAATAAAAGCAATGGACTGATCAAGAGAGCTTTTAAAAGGATGCTTTATGGTTCTTGATTTTCGAAAAATCTCGATTAAACTTATGGTTTAAGAGAAATCGAATTTCCGAAAGGACAGAGACGCCACTTAATTTTTTAGTAAAGATCAAGAAAAATCTTAAGGTTTTCAAAAGATTTAAACAGATAAAATCAATTGAAAAGGGTTCGAGTTCAATGTACATTCCGAGAAGGTGTTAAGCCCTCAAAATGCCCGCTAATTTGCGGTTGACCGGCGATTTGACTAAAAATGACTTTGACTAAATTTTTGAGAAATTTAACATAAGAATAATTAAATAAAGTATAATATTTTGAATAATTTTAAGAATTTTTTTTTAGATAAATGACACATTTTATTTTATCTTATTTTTAGAAGAAAAGGAGTCCAAAATGACACATTTGGCTTGTAATAAGTGGTTAGAATTTTAATAAAACTAGATTAATTAAAATTTATTTTAAAAAAATTGAACCAATTTAATAAATTAAAGCATGAGACCATTTTAAATCAATTGACAAAAGAGAACACTTTTTTTTTTATATATATATTTTTATTTTGAGAAAGGTGTTAACTTAAAATCATTTTAAATGATTAAAGGGAGGGGAATTAAAACGTATCTTTTTAAGAACAAAAGATTTAATTAAAAAAATATCTGGCCAATATATTTGATTAGTGAGATAAATGAATACGAAAACAAATAAAAGAATGTATTAAAAGTAAACCACTACAAAGAAAATAACTTATCGTTTTGGGGAATTTAATTAGGTTAGTTAATAATTTTAAAAGTTAGAGTCAACACACAATAAACAACAAATAATCATAATTAAATAATTAAAGGGTAGGGAGAAATTGAACTTGGGCCTCCTTTTGGGCCAAATTCGCTAGAATAACCATGTATACAACCAATGTATACTTTGCATACGGGTCGTATTTTGACCCATTTTCTTGTATATCGGACTCTATACCAAGTGCATACAATCCTCTTTGACGACTTCAACCTGTATTTTCATTTTTGATCTCTTATTTGTTGGGTTGGACCGTATATTAGTGTATAAAGGCTGTATTTTAGCCTTCTTTTGATTTTTTGAAAACTGGAAATTCGATTTCCAGCCTCTATACTGCATGTGACCTATTCGTCCTGTCCGTCGGCTATTTTGGACTCGATAGATAGAAGCATTGGGCCTATTAGGCCCAATCCACGGAATGCACGGAGAGAGAGTGGAGTTCAAATGGACTCGAATGAATTTCAAAAGAAAAACAAAAAGAAAAAAGAACATTAGTACTGCATCACAACAATGATTGAGGGGAAATAATAAGAGAAGACAAATAATGGTGCTACCTTATGCCCCAAAGTGGCTACTAAAGAAATGAAAATTAAGGCGTATTCGTTTAACTCAATTTTTCGGCAAACAAAATGCATCAACATTACGAACTAGCCCAAAACTCAATTAACATCGAAAGGAAACGATTTAGCATATAAAGTGAGAGACAAACCCGGGCAACCAACTCTTTGCTAAATAAACTATAATACACAAACAAAATAAAACAAAGCACAGTTAGACTACTAGTCAAACTTACTCCAATAGCTGTAAACAAGACAAAAGATATTCATGCCATTCTTAAATCCCAAAGGAACGTACTGGATAGAACAAAAAATAAAAAATAAAAATTTAACCACTATTATTCACTAAAGATGAACCCCCAAGTAAATATGACAACAAGAGATGGTTAACCATGACCGGAGAGCATGAAGAGAGCGACACCTAACGCTAAACATTATCACATATTCACAACGAGTAGGACAACCTGACCAACAAAGAAAGCAATTACGAGATACATTTAAATCGTATTCACGAACAGCTGGCTCTAAAAGATTAGAGTGCGACAACACTCGAAATGCTTCGTGGACAAATCCAATAATAAACAACGGCATACGAGTGGTGCTAGTTTGACTCCAAAGGAAAGACGGGAAGATAGGCAGTTCAGACTCGAGAGTCACACCGTTCACGATAATATATTCACGAGAAAACGAAGGTACAACATGCTGCAATATTCAGAAATAAATTTGATAAATTGTTCAAATAGTAACGAAGAAAAACTTAGGAAGACAAGAACCAATATTCTCATTAATCCATTCAACATATCCATAAATGTTTAAAGATGAATAACTCACGCGAAGGAAGCACTTCAAATTAATCAACTAAGTTAACCCCATTTGAAACTAAGCTAACTTTTATCAGGCGGCAACAGTGAACCAAGCATAGAACAGATTCACTCGAGAAAGCAAGCGAGACAACACAGAAACAACCTAAAAATAACAGGGGGTTCACCTTTTTCGGGGCAGCAAACTGAGGACAGCTGCGAGCAGAGGATTAGCGAGCTTCCACGGCTTCAAACACGACTCCGGTAAACACACGTGAACAGAGAAATGATGCAAAGACTCAAACACAGATTGAACTCTCACTCTCTCTGCTTCCTATCCCAAATATTTATCTGTGAATATCTATCTATAGCTAGTAGTTTTTTTGTGTTTATCTCGAATTCTCGCTAACTCTTTCAATATTTTCTTTTCCTCTAAAATTTTCCAACTCCCAAAATTTTTTCCCTCAACTGAGGAAGAAGATGAGCTTAAATAGGAGGAATTTAGGGTTCGGAATGGGGGG
>NC_064288.1:12656558-12677112 GCF_019186545.1 Solanum stenotomum | reverse complement strand
TCCATCTCGCAGCTGTAGGGACGAAAAATGCGTGCTTTTTCTGCTACCGTCATCGTCACATTGCCAGCAGCGATTGGCATTTTCTGGGTTTCTTTTGCTACGTATTGTTGTTGTGCTAGCGTTGAATTAGAAGGGAAAAAAGGGGATGGGGTCGGGTCATTTTGGCGGAATTGGGCTAAGGCGGCTGGAAGAGGTTATTGTATTGTTGTTTGGGAGTGTATTATTGTATTGGCACGTATGGGT
The DNA here is from genome assembly GCF_019186545.1 of Solanum stenotomum. Classification (NCBI taxonomy): domain Eukaryota; kingdom Viridiplantae; phylum Streptophyta; class Magnoliopsida; order Solanales; family Solanaceae; genus Solanum; species Solanum stenotomum. The sequence goes on along the minus strand of NC_064288.1, from coordinate 12,676,869 downwards.
GGGCTGGGAATGTTGTTGGAGTGTATGGGTATGGTGTTGGGCTGGGGGTATTGGGTTTGGGTCGGCTGAAAGAGGAAAAGGCCCAAAATTTGAGTCTTTTAAGTGAATTAAAGGGGAGGGAAAATAAAGGCTAGATTTGGAATAGAAATATGACAGAATGAATTTTAATTGTGGCCAAAATGAACTTAGTCGGTAAATTTGGTCGAAAGTTAAATACGACAAACTTATACAAATTAACCAATGAGTTTCTTAATCTTAACGAGATAAAATAATTAACTCGATTATAACTAATAACTCGAAAATAAACTATCAAATAAACTAATTAACCAAATATTTGAGTAATAACTAAAATCTTCTTTGAGACGATTTTTGAATATTTATATAATGTACTAATTATATAAAAACATATAGGTTACTTAAAAATTATAAAAATGATGAAATTAATTAAAAGCAACTTTGGAAAATATTTTGAATTTTATAAAACAAATTATTTCAAATCGTTTGGAATTTAAGAAGTTCGGTGATTAATTTATATTGTGGAGGTCCAAAATTGGGTGTCAACAACTGTCCCTCGTTTGACTTGGATTGATGAAAGAAATCCGAGGCAAATGAAATTGACAAATCCAATTTTGACTGACCACATTTCATCTTTCAGAAAAGAGCTTTTGGTACGGATTTTAGGAATTATGACCGAACCCCGAGAATGGGTTTCCTACATATCTCAGACTATATGAAAGTTCAGGCCACTTGTAGTTCGATGCACTTGATTTGACGCACGATTCTGAAAGAATTCAAAAGCTATCCCAACACCAAATTATTAAGAAGTAAGGATGTTCAGGAATAAGATTTAAGAGCGAATTTCAGGATGCAGCTGAGTTTTCAACATTGAGCCCGCCTACATATCCCTCAACTTAGGAAATCAGGCTGCTTGTAGTTTGACTCAATCGGTTGAAAAGGAAATCTATTATGCTAGATCACCTTCAGTTCTGGAGAAGCGACAAAGTAAGTCGAGTATGAAAAGAAGGCTTGCAAACTCTTAGCCATGAATGTGGCGCGCTTCACACCCATAATTAAGAACTTACACGGACATAATTTTCAACGCTCTTGGTGCATTGTCACTCGGATTGGAAAGATGCCTCCGGTGAACCCAGAATTTTCTAGATGCGAAACTGAAATCGATAAACCTAAGAAAAACCCACATGCCTTCTGATAGGGGTGTGGTTTGATTGTGGTGGAAGTCGCTCCTCTGCTCGCTTCCTAAGAGTCTAGCACTCCTCTTTGGACTATGTCCCAGTTCGCTGCTAAGAAAAAGTTTCACGTTGTGCTGCATCCTTTTTTATGTCGTCCGCACCTGTGGTTTGTTTTGGAGAATTCATCCTTTCGGATGCTCTCGATAAAGACTGAGATAAAACTCATTAGCATAAAAAATGCAATTCAAATGGGAGATCGTGTCTTTTACCGTGTTGACACTTAATTGCTCTCTTTGAATATTTGGCATCAACTCCATCGGGTTTGACGCAAAACAAATAAAGCTAGTGTTTCATATTTGCAATATAATCTTCAATGTACTTTTCCTTTGATGTCAAAGTAATAGAATAAGCTGATGTAATATGTTGATAGTTCTCTTGACGTCGTTGTTGATAATTCTCTTGATGTCATTTTGTAAAGAAAAAATGATGCAGTCGATGTTGATCTTCTTGTGATAGGTAAATCTTTCTCTTGCATAACTTCTTTTCCGCGATGCATGAATCCTTCTCTTGCTATGCATGAATCCTTTTCTTGCTATGCATGAATCTCTTTCCTGCGTTGCATGACTTCTTTCTCTTGTTATGCATGACTTCTTCTCTTGCTATGCATGAATCCTTCTCTTGCGATGTATGACTCTTTCTCTTGATATGCATGAATATTTCTCTTGCAATGTGTGATTTCCTTCTCTTGCGATGCATGAATCTTTTCTCGCGATGCATGACTTTTTTTCGCGATGCATGAATTCTTCTTTTGCTATGCATGAATCTCTTTCCCGCGTTGCATGACTTTTTCTCTTGCTATGCATGATTTCTTTCTCTTGCTATGCATAAATTTTTTTCTTGCGATGCATGACTTCTTTTCCGCGATGCATGAATCTTTTCTCTTGCAATGCATGAATATTTTCCCTGCGATGCATGAATTCCCTTGCAATGCATGAATCTTCTCTTGCAATGCGTGAATCTTTTTCTCGCGATGCATGACTTCTTTTTCGCGATGCATGAATCTTTTCTCTTGTAATGCATGAATCTTTTCCCCGTGATGCATGAATTCTCTTGCAATGCATGAATCTTCTCTTGCAATGCGTGAATCTTTTTTCTTGCAATGCATGGATCTCTTTCCCGCGATGCATGATTTTTCCTCTTTGTTGTGCATGATTTCCTCTTGCTATGCATGACTTCGATGATGCCTTCCTGATACCAAACGAAGATGATGCTTCACCCAGTAACATAGGTAATCTTCTGGGTATCTCTTGGACGGCGGTATCGTCTCAGTCGACAATATAAATAAAAATGACCCTCGGAGTAGTGATATCATCTTATTTGACAATACGATATAAATGACTCTCCGAGTAGTGTACCATCTCATTCGACAATACAATATAAATAGCCTTCAGGGTAAGAATATTATCATATCCGATAATATAATGCAGATACGTCTTCTAGGTATCTCTAGTTGTTGGAAAATAATAATATTTCTCTCTTCGTGGTTTTCATTTGTCCTATCTTAGAATATAGTTGCACATTCATTATGGACTTTGCCTTGTTGGGAATTGAATGAAATAATGTTATTCATATTCCAAAATCTTTGATATAAGCAGCATAAAATATTTCCTGCATCCACAGAAAAATTGTCAATTTTGGGGAGCTCTTTGCCCCTTTGACTTCTCCATATTCATTGAATGATGGAATATGTTGATCTTGAGGAAAGCTTATAGACCTGCGTCCACAAAAAAATTGTTAGTTNTTGTTGTGCATGATTTCCTCTTGCTATGCATGACTTCGATGATGCCTTCCTGATATCGAACGAAGATGATGCTTCACCCAGCAACATAGGTAATCTTCTAGGAATCTCTTGGACGGCGGTATCGTCTCAGTCGAAAATATAAATAAAAATAACCCTCGGAGTAGTGATATCATCTTATTTGACAATACGATATAAATAACTCTCCGAGTAGTGTACCATCTTATTCGACAATACAATATAAATAGCCTTCAGGGTAAGAATATTATCATATCCGATAATATAATGCAGATAAACGTCTTCCAGGTATCTCTAGTTGCTGGGAAATAATAATATTGCTCTCTTCGTGGTTTTCATTTGTCATATCTCTGAATATAGTTACACGTTCATTATGGACTTTGCCTTATTGGGAATTGAATGAAATAATATTATTCATATTCCAAAATCTTTGATATAAGCAGCATAAAATATTTCCTGCATCCACAGAAAAATTGTCAATTTTGGGGAGCTCTTTGCCCCTTTGACTTCTCCATATTTATTGAATGGTGGAATATATTGATCTTGAGGAAAGCTTATAGACCTGCGTCCACAGAAAAATTGTTAGTTTTAAAAAAATGAACTGATTTGTGTTGATCTCTTCGGTTGTCTGCTCCTTGTCTTGCTATTTTCGGTTGATTTCTCCGATCTCCCGCTTCTTGATAGATAAGACAAAATATTTTTTTAATGCAAATATAATTGGGACACGAAGGAAAAGTTTTTAAGGAAAATAGATTTTCAAAAGTAATGTTTGGAAGAAGTCATTGCCAAGTGTCATGTCACGTCAAGTTTAATGAACGTCATTCGGAGTTGGTGTTTTGAGATCTGTCTGATCACTTGTTGGGAAGTATTCAAAGTTGCTCTAAACTCTCGCTGAACCTTATTGAAATTTTTGAGGTCATCCTAAAAAATTTCTGTCCCAGTTAATTGTCTTGGCGTATTTTTAACTGTTGGTGAGCAAATTACGAAATTTTTGAGATCCTCTAAAAAAATTTGTCCCAGTTGCAAATCTCAAAGTAACTTTAGTCTTAATTTTGTTGAAGAGATCTCTTTCTTGAGAATTTTTGAGTCCCTCTCAAAAATTCTATCCCAATTTCTATTGTAAAGAAAAAATAGAAATCTTACGGGAGATATGACCGAGCCCTTGTGGTGCCTACGTATCTCGTTGAGGCAGGAATCAGGTCAAACGTAGTTCCCTCTCAAGGATTAACAAAAATAGGAAATTTATAAAGAAGATGACTGAGGCCGACATAGGCCGCCTACGTATCTCATTCTTGAGAATTCAAGTCGAACGTAGTTCAAATACAGAGAAACATTAAAAGGAATAAAGGAGTGACTGAAGCCGACATAGGCCACCTACGTATCTCATTCTTGAGAATTCAGGTCAGACGTAGTTCATTACAAAAGGGATAAAATTTTAAACGAAACGATTACTAGCAAATAGAACGATTACAAGGAAATGATACAAACTGAAACTTCACACATAATATCTCTTGACAACATCTGAGTTGATTGGTTTCGGCCATTCGGTGCCATCCATCTCCGACAGGACCAAGACACCTCCAGATAACACTTTGCGAACCATGTAGGGTCCTTGCCAGTTTGGTGCAAATTTCCCTTTGTACTCATCCTGATGAGGGAAAATGCGTTCAAGGACCAACTGACCAACCTCAAACATTCTGCCTCTTACCTTCTTGTGGAAAACACGAATCATTCTATGTCGATATAGTTGTCCATGACAAACAACAACCATTCATTTCTCATCAATCAATGTTAATTGATCAATCTGCTTGCGAACCCATTCAACATCACTCAATTCAGCTTCTTGGATGATTCTCAATGAGGGTATTTTAACTGCTGCAGGTATAACTGCTTCTGTTCCATATACTAGCAAATATGGAGTAGCTCCAACTAATGTTTTGACGGTTGTTCGGTAACCCAACAAAGCATATGGCAACATCTTGTGCCAACCTCTGCGATTATCAATCATTTTCCTCAAAATCTTCTTTATGTTCTTGTTGGCGGCTTCCACAGCTCCATTCATTTGGGGACGGTAGGCGGTTGAGTTCCGATGAGTAATCTTGAATTGTTCACATATCTCTCTCATCAAGTGACTGTTGAGATTCGCTCCATTATCAGTGATGATGGATTCTGGTACTCCAAACCTACATATCAAATTGTTGCGAACAAAATTAGCTATAACTTTCTTGGTCACAGACTTGTACGAAGCTGTTTCCACCCACTTGGTGAAGTAGTCAATGGCAACCAAAATGAATCTGTGTCCGTTAGAGGTGGCTGGCTCTATTGGACTAATGACATCCATGCCCCAAGCTAAAAAAGGCCAAGGTGAACTCATAGCATTGAGTTCATGAGGCGGGACTCGAATCAAATCACCATGCACTTGACATTTATGACATTTCTGCACAAACTTGCAGCAATCATGTTCCATAGTCATCCAAAATTAACCGGCTCAGAGGATCTTCCTCACTAAAGTGAGCTCATTCATATGAGTACCACAAACTCCAGCATATATATGTTCAAGAAGCTTTGCAGCTTCACTAGCATTAGCACATCTGAGAAGACCTAAATCTGGAGTCCTCCTATAAAGGATTTCCCCACTTGCAAAGAAATTGAGGGTCATACGACGTATCGACTTCTTCTGGTTGAGCGTTACATTCTCAGGATAAGTTCCGATCTCTAAATACCTTTTGGTGTCAAAATACCAAGGCAAACCATCTGGTTCTACTTCAACATGTGAACAATGAGCATGCTGTTCTTTTACCTCTATGTCCAAAGGATCAATATAACTTGTATCTGGATGTTTAATCATTGAGGCAATGGTGGCAAGAGCATCGGCCAACTCATTCTGTGTCCTGGGAGTGTGTCTGAACTCAATCTTGCGAAATCTCTTGCACAACTTCTGTATATACCGCACATACGGTGTGATCTTTGGGTTTTTCACAGCCCATTCCCTTTGAACCTGATGAATCAGCAAATCTGAATCTCCAATAACCAGCAACTCGTGGACATTCATATCAATTGCCATCTTTAGACCGATGATGCAAGCTTCATACTCAGCCATGTTGTTCGTGCATTCAAATCGGAGTTTAGCTACCATAGGATAGTGCTGACCGGTTTCTGACACTAAGACTGCTCCAATTCCTTTCCCTTGATGATTCACCGCTCCATCAGAGAACATTCTTCAACCAAGGAACGCTTCAGAAATATCCTCACCAACAAACGAAACTTCCTCATCGGGAAAATAAGTCTTGAGCGGTTCATACTCTTGATCAACTGGATTCTCTGCAAGATGATCAGCCAAGGCTTGTGCCTTTATCGCCTTCTGAGTCACATACACAATGTCAAACTCACTCAAAAGCATTTGCCATTTAGCCAACTTCCCGGTCGATATTGCTTTCTGGAAAATATACTTCTACGGGTCCATCCTAGAAAGACAAGTAATGTCTCAACTTTTGAGCGATCCAAGTCAAAGCACAACATGTTCTCTCCAAAAGAGTGTAACGAGCCTCATATGGAGTGAACTTTTTGCTCAAGTAATAAATGGCTCGCTCTTTCTTCCCAGTTTCGTCATGTTGACCAAGCACGCATCCCAATGCGTTATCCGAGACCGACATAAATAGCAATAACAGACTCCCTTCTCTCAGAGGGACCAACACCGGCGGATTGGACAAATAGTTCTTGATGGCATCAAAAGTAGTTTGACATTCTCCGATCCACTTGGTCGAGACATCTTTTTTCAATAACTTAAAAATGGGTTCACAGACTACGATGGATTGAGCTATAAATCGACTGATGTAGTTCAACCTTCCTAAAAAACTCATCACCTCTTTCTTGGTCTTCGGAGGGAGTAATTCTTGGATCGCCTTGATCTTGGAAGGGTCAAGCTCAATGCCTCTCCTACTAACTATAAATTCCAACAACTTGCCAGCTGACACTCCAAAAGCACACTTGGTGGAATTTAACTTCAAATCATATCGGCGTAAGCGATCAAAGAATTTTCTCAAGTGAGTCAAGTGATCCGAACTTTTGCGGGACTTGATTATAACATCATCTACATACACCTCGATCTCCTTGTGAATCATATCGTGAAAGATGGTCGACATAGCCCTTATGTAAGTAGCATTGGCATTTTTGAGACCAAACGGCATCACCCGATAATGATATACACCCCAAGGCGTAATAAAAACTGTTTTTTCTGCATCTTCTTCGTCCATCAAGATCTGGTGATAACCCGCATAACAATCCACAAATGACTGCATCTCATGCTTAGTACAATTATCAATAAGGATGTGAATGTTTTGGCAATGGGAAATTATCTTTCGGACTAGCTTTGTTGAGATCTCTGTAGTCAACACAAATTCTGATTTTTTTGTCTTTCTTGGAACCCGGAACAACGTTAGCCAACCAAGTCGGATACTGCGTCACTTCCACTACTTGTGACTCGATCTGCTTTGTAATCTCCTCTTTGATTTTCAAACTCAACTCAGGCTTGAACTTCCGAGTCTTTTGTTTTACTGGACTAAAATCTGGATTGATCGGCAATTTGTGGGACACCATATTTGTACTCAACCCTGGCATGTATTTATAAGACCAAGCAAATACATCAATGTACTCCTTGAGCAAACGAACCAGGTCTCTTCTTTGGGCTTCAGTCAGATGGACACTGATTCTGACTTCTTTGACACATTCCTCATCCCCGAGATTCACAGTTTCAGTTTCTTCAAGATTTGGCTTGTTTTGATTCTCGAATTGTTGAAACTCCTCAGCAACATGTTCAGGTACCTCATTTTCCTCTTTGTCTTCCTCGCACACATCATTACCTGCCTCATTTTGTTCACTCAGTTCATGACATGACATGACATTGACAAGTTTTAAATTATTATTATTGAAATCATAAACAGACAAAGTTAGAAAAGTAAAATATAAACAGATAAATAAACATTTTTTGATAAAAGAGACTTTTATTTAAATTGAAAAAACAAGCACAAACTTTAGCCATGGCTGAGGGCCATTTTGTTTTTTTTAAACATCACAAGGGAATTTAAAAACTTTAAACAAATAAAACTGCATAAAGGGTGGGTCTCGGGCCTCTTCCGAACTACCACCGATTTTAAAATAAATAAAGACACATGTCTTTTCTACCTAGATGAGTGAAAAATCAGGAGTAGTGTGGAGGTCCAGTTCTGCAATTGCTCCTCAGGTTCTACATCACGGATGCCTGATGTCCCAGCCTCTTCCTCAATGATCGTATCAATCTCCTAAAAAAGGCCCCAGATTCCTTCCCCGAGACCACCATCGTTAACATTTTCTCGTACCGGAAATGACTGGTACAGATGAGGAATTGGCCTGGTCAATGCTTGATCAACACTCTTGTTCATCTCTGCTTAGTCGTCTATTGGGACATATCCCAAACCAAACTTTGCTCCTTTGGCGAGAATTTGGATAGGCTCGACGATTGCTTGAAAGTGTTTCCCCAATTTGAAACCTGGTTCGAAACCATTCTGGAGCATGACATTAGCAATCATCTTGTACACGACAGGCATATGAGGCTATAGAGTCAAGTCATCACTAGTGGCATTTACCAGCTCCACCGTGTAGAAATCACAACCTCGAGAGACATCATCAACGATTGGTGCATACCCATTGGAATGACTCCCTTCACCATTAATAACCAATTTCTGGTCCTTCCAAACAAATTTCATTAGTTGGTGAAGGGTAGAAGACACAGCCCAAGCCATATGAATAAACGGTCTTCCCAGAAGCAAGTTGTAACTGGTGTTGATATCCAACACCTGGAACTCCACATTAAAATCGGCAGGACCCACCTTGCACTCCATCAAAGGCCCTCACATTGACTTGGTTCTGGTGAAGCTTTCCCAAGTCGAATTTCAGCCGCCTCAGAGTCGAAAGTAGGCAAATATTAAGACCGGATCCGTCATCGACCAAGACGCAATTAATTATCTTGTCTCGACACATACAGGTGACGTGCAGAGCTTTGTTGTGCATCCTCCCTTCAAAGGGCAATTCTTCGTCACAAAAACTAATTCGGTGTCCTCGGATGACCTGGTTTATCATGGCTGCTAGATTGTCACTGTTGATACCCATGGGCACATAAGAATCATCCAGAGCCTTCATCAATGCTTGCCTATGCAGTTGTGAACTCATCAACAAAGCCCATACAGAAATCTGAGCTGGTGTCTTCTCCAAATGCTTCACAATTGAATAATCTTTCGGCTGCATTTTCCTCCAGAACTCTTCGGCTTCAGCTTCACTAATCGGCCTTTTAGTTTGATCCTTTTTCTGCCCCCCTTGGGCGAATTCTTCTGGTGTGTAGCACCTGTCGGATCTGGTCATGCCTTGAGTAACAACCGTTTCAATCACAAATTTTGGTTGGGTAAGAGTTTCTCTCGGCACCAAGGGAACAACCTTCTCGGGTGTCAGAATCACAAACTTTTTCTTCTCTCTGATGCTCAACGAAGCTACAGCTCTTTCAAATTCATCAGGAGCAATCGAAACTATTGCCTTTGTCACGCACCAGTCATCATCTGTCTCTATCTAATTGATAGTGGCGCCTCCATGATTCGGCAAAGGATTACTATTGACATTAGGCGCGACCGTCTAAAGAGAGACCACATTCTGGTCAATTAGGTCTTGGATCTTATGCTTCAGGTTGATACAGTCCTCAGTATCATGTCCAACAATGTTGGAGTGATACGCGCACCTCTAATCAGGTCTGTAAAACTTTGAGATAGTGTCAACCGGCTTGGGTCCCACTGGATGAATATATCTTGCTACAGTTAATCGCTCGAACAGCTTTGTTCGACTTTCAATAAGAAGAGTGAAAATTCTAGCAGGCTTCTTCATAAATCTAGGACGGGAGGGATCATAATTGCCTTGTTGAGGGGTAGGCATTTGGCGATAATTTGGAGCATTCGAACGGGGGGCTTGATATCTGGGATATAGTTGGTTTGATAATTTGGTTGTGGAGCTTGGTAGTTCGAGGGGGTATTTTGGTAAAGTGGAGCTGGGGTTTGGTACATTGGGGGAGGCGTTTGGTAATTCGTCTGAACGTTGGCACATTTGGGGGTGGTATTTTGGTAGTGATGAGATGTAGTCTGGTAAATTGGAGGGGGAGTTTGGTAGATAGTAGGGGGAGTTGGTAATTAGGAGGGGGAGTATTTTGGTAACTGGGGGAGGGGTATTCTGGTAATCAGCCTGTGCATAACAAGCCGGGTATGAACTCTGTGAAGGTAGAGAACGACCTTGGTATGATGAAGATCTCCTTGGGGTCTTCTTCCCCTCATAAGAGATAGATGACACATCCTCTCTTTTCTTCTTCAACAAGCCCGAAGATTCGGGCGAGGCAGCAACACGGGCGATCTTCCCAGTTTTCAATCCATCTTCGATAGTCTCACCTACCTTGACTATCTCAGCAAATTTTGCTCCAACGAGCAACATGATTCTGTCATAATATTCGGGCTCCTGCACCTGTACGAACACTTTGACAATTTCCTTTTCTAACATAGGAGGTCTAACTCTAGCTACCTCCTTTCGCCATTTATATGTGAATTCTCTATAAATTTCAGTCGGCTTCTACTTTATCTTCTCCAAGGAGTAACGATCAGGAACGATTTCTACATTGTAGGTGAATCGTTCGATCAAGTCCTTAGCCAAAGCGTTCCAGCTAGACCACTGTCTCGTTTCATGAGACGTAAACCATTCTAGAGCCTCTCTGCTCAGACTTCGGCTAAAAAGCCACATTAACAAAGCTTCGTCTCTCCTAACTCCCACGAGTTGGTCACAGTAGGCCCTCAAGTGTGCTAAGGGGTTCCCCGTTCCTCCGAAGATGTCAAATTTTGGCACCTTGAACCCTTCCGGGAGGTCCAAATTCGGATGAATGCACAGGTATTCATAACCCAACCCGGCGACCTCAGGAATGCAGTTCAACTCCTTCATGGCCTTTCTAATTTCTTCCTTCATATCTATCTTGGCGGTCTCTTCCTTTGACCTTCACTCTCTCTTCTTCTCCTCATAGAGGTCGAGCTCCGAACCATGGGGGTCATGCTCGTTGGGGACTGGTATTTGAAAATCGACTTTTTACGGTAGTGGAGAAGCAATAGAGGGACTCTGGCCATTTAAAGGGGCGTGATAGTTTTGGGGAAAAGTCTGGGGGTTGGTATACTGATTTTGGTGATGGAGGGAAATGTGCGGGCGGTTAACATTTTGGCTTTGAGGGGGTAGGCCAGTTTGGTGGTTTGCATTGGGGGAAGGGAATGGTGCTTGGAGGTTGGTATTTTGAAGAAGGGGTGGTGTTTTATAAGAGTCTTAGGCGTAATGGGGGTTTTGGGTGGTAAGGTCAATGATGGAGGGATTATAAACAGGACTTGAAGGCAGGTTTTGAACTTGTTCCACGTTAGGAGGGGGAATTTGAGCTGGAGGTCTTCCATCTGGTTGAGCGTTGACAACAAAAATTGGAGGAGGCAAATCTTGTTTTCTTTGCATCTCGACCCTCATCTCAGCAATTTGTTGCATCAACTGTAGGATCGGTTCATTCTGATCAGCAAGGGCGGGCTGAGCCACCACGACATCAGTAAGACTTGTTTCTTCGTTGTTATCACCCATTGCTGCTTTTCCCTTTTGTGAACTTTGATTGGGGAAGGAATCTGTAGGACCTTTAGATCTAGTGAAATAAGGATGATCGACCAGTGTATCAATACAGATCAGTTCTAACTACCTGTAGAGAAAAACAACTCAAAGGAAAATCTGTTAGTATTAGGTATAGATGAATAACACAAGATATCACATAGAAAGCAGATAAAGACATAAAAGTTGCTTTGTCTGAGAACATGTTAACCCACGAATAATGGGGACTGACTTTTGAACAAGCAAGAATTTGCTCGTTTTTGTGTTGAGGTTAGTGACTCAGGAAGGTTAAATTGCGTTGAGCTAAGGTCTTCTTGCTGCATCTTCTGGCATCTGTTGATCTGAACTCAATGTTTCCTTATAGAGTGAAGGGGAAAGAAAATTTGAAAACGATAGGGGCCGGGCCTTGAAAGGCTGCCTACGTATCTCCCAAGGAGAATTCAGGCCCTACGTAGTTCGAATACAAAGGAAATTCTCATTTTCATTCATTTGTTTCTGTTGATTACAAGGAAAGTGAAAAATGGATAATAAAGCTCGTAAAAGATAGATGGTGCCTTCACCGAAGCTTCTTCCTCTGACTGTCGTATTAGCCACGGGGGACAAACTCAATTTGAATCTTTCCCATGTTGACGAGGGATTCCATGTCATAGCGAAACCTGAGGCACCTCCCAATGTTGTGATCGATGGCATCATGATAAGGGCAGGGTTTCTAAATCTCAATTCTAACGGGATCGGTTGCTTCGTCATCCTTTCTGATAGAGGCCAAGACTCCTTTTTGAACTAACAGACTCTAGATATCCAGCAACGTTTTCTTGAAAGGCGTGAAGTAGTGGCAATAAAACAAAGTGTGCTCAGTGACTGGCATACTAGGCTCTTGTTGGTCACAGGTGAGGACGGTGTTCCCACCCCACATATACGGGATCTCCCCAACGTTGTTCAGGTTGCGGATTGCTTCCTTAAGCTCCACACATTCCTCTATAGTGTGTCCTCTTTAGTTTGGATGGTAGTTACATGTCTTTTGAGAGCTTTCATTCCCAAACCCGAAAGTGGTTCCTTCGAGAGGCTTCATCATACTTGACGCCTTAAGGTGCTTGTAAATAAGAGCACATGACATAACTCTTACCCCAACGCTATGTGTCCGCTCATAAGCCGGGAGAGTGATCTTTTTGTCTCCTCTTTTCCGACGTCCCAGGAAGGGAGGCATCTAGATGATTTCCTCATCGGCAACTTCTTCAGTAGCTCCAGGGTGAGTGTCTTCGGGACCACTATTGGCTTCTTGATTGAAGAAAGAACATTTCCCGCGTATTTTCCGAAGTCTCATAGTTATATTATTCTTGAAGACGTCATGTTCCTTCCGCATAACAAGTGTCTTTTTACTTATAACATCGCATTTTGTCATCTTTGCCGCCAATTCCACATCTAGTGCCGCATTTGCTGCTCGTGCGACCGCGGTGGCAAACTCTATTTCTATTCTCCTTTCCCTGGTTTCTTGGATCTCTTGCCTGAGCCGCTGCAATTCCATCTTCAAATGCTCCTCAGTTAGCTTTATGTCGACACCCTTGCCTTTTTCCATCTTAGCAGCAATTTCACCTTTTCTGAGATAATAGAGTAATATTTCAGGATTTGGTAGTAAGATTTTATTTCTGGCTGAGAAACTTAAGACTCATGGAATTTTGGTTGGACATTTGGTAGTGACTTGTATTTAGTATTGTAGGAATTTTTGGAAATTTTTGAAAATGAGTGGGCTAAGGATGTCCTCATTCCAAGCAACGTACCAGATAAACAGTTAAAGCACACAAGTAAACAAATAAATATAGCGTCCTAAACATGTATGTAACCCTTTTGTGCCAAGGGTAGACCTAGCGAATTGAAGGATGTATATGTCTTTTTAAGCCAATTCATTATCCCCAAAATATTTCATTAATAGCATTCAAAAATGTTTGACATACATAAAATTGGGGAAAAGAGTTCGAAAAATAAATTACAAGACAAAGTACAAATAAAGCAATCCCACGCAGGGGATGATAACAAACTCCAAGCTCATCCTGATCTTTCACCAAGTCTACTCCTTTTGGCTATGCTGACCTCTTCCCACATAGCATATCTGTTCGCCCATAGGTGATCTCTTGCCAACCGAGCCCCTTCTTGATGTCTGAACCTCTCAACCGACTGAATTTGCTGCTCCATGCTATCATCTAATTCTGACATACATTGCCTGGATTTTTGTAGCTCTTGCTTCAACTGAGCTATGACTTTGGCGTCTTCTGAGTGTCGATGTTGATCCTCTAACTCATTCCTATCAAACTTCTCTTGGAGTTGATGAAGTCGAATTTGATGCTTGGCTCCAATATCTGCAATAATATGGGGAACGTTTGGATCGGGTTCGATAGTTCCGGCGAGACTCTTCTTTAACCATTCTTTGTAATCCTTAGAGCATTCTGGACGAAACCTATTTGGCACCGGCTCACCCAATACCCTTCAAGTCTTCCATAATTGAAGCATCTTTTTAGTAAAAGTCACTTCGCCATTTTCATGATCCGTCACAAATCTTGTCATGTCTTCGATCTGAGGAAGCTCTTGTTTCCTTCCTAGCTATCTAAGTACTCGAGAAGGAGCATATGACCGAGTTCCTCTTAACCCAACAAATATCTAGTAGGGGGCCTTTCCACTTCGGATCACAATTTATTTTGTTACTACCAAGCATTGAATCGACCACTGCACATTTTCCTCTCTCAAACCCTGAAGTCTTGGGTACCAAAACTCTTGGCCTCCAGTCCTGTTAAAATGATTGTGTTGCATGACTTTAGAGTCTGTTTGGTCTTTCCAAGGGATCTGGTTCTGTTGGATCATGAGCTTTGATCAAGTGTCTCATCATCCACCATTGAAGTATCAGGTTGCACCCTTGAAAGAAACCTGTGCTGTTTTTACATCTATCCAATGCCCTGTAAATGTCTGCAAGGATCATAGGAGCCAAATTATAGTACTTTCTTCCATACCCGTAGCCTACTCTATAAAAAATAGCATGAGTAACCATTACTACACTTGGATGGATGGTGTAGTTTGGTCCTTAGGGAAACACCATTGTCCCAAGAAGACATATCGCAAAAGCGAGGGGGCGTGTTTCCTTCCATTTTTCTTCAGAAACAAACTCTTCTTTGAACTTCTCGTAATCTCTTGCGCGTCTAAATTGATAATACAACTTCCGAAGTGGAATATTTGACCCAGGTAGCCTGTCCATCCATTCAGCTTTGACGAGTGACAATTTTTCTTTGATTTCAGCAAAATCTCATACTTTTGGAAAGAGAAGATCAGTATCGGGTTGATGCTTCCTCTTGTTGCACATGCCGACGCTCTCGTAACTTGCAAGAACTTCATCTATAGTCGGGGTCAACTCTATTTCCCCAAATCGAAATACCAAGTTGTCGCTGTCCCAAAATTTCACTATTGTTCCAATCAAGTCGGGGTAAGCCACCATTTCCATTAATGACGGGAGATGACCTATGTGTCTTTGAACTTTCTTCTTATCTTCCTTGTTCATGAATTTCCACCAAACTTGGAGGTAAGGATCAGGTATAGTCACCATTCGAATTCTCAAAGGCTCAAATGTCGAATTCATCCTACAAGAAAAACAAACAAAGGTAAGTTAACCCCCACCCCCACTTGATAATTGATTTGTTTAAAAATTGACACATACATCCTTCAATTAAAACACATAAGTATAATTGTCTTTTTATTGGCAAATGGACCAAATAGACACAAGGTGGGCTTCTAATGGGCCCAACACGCCTTGGGTGTTGGGTCAGCCTAGTTCAAAATGTGCTAAAAATTGGGATTTGGTTTCGCTCTACGCTAGTTGACTAAGAGTGGCTTTGAAATACCGGGAACCCAAATGGACAACTTATGATGGAATTCACGACATCCATTGGATGCATGACGTACCAATAAATAGCCGATCCTTCCGAAAAAGGGTCGAGTATAAAAAGTTCGGCTGCGATCATGCAGAAACCGTCCTTAATATACTATACATATAATAGGAAGATGCCATGAATGCAATGACAGTTATAACAAATTAAACACATTGAGAGCAGATAAACAATTTAACAATTATTACAATTAGTCAAACAAGTCAAATCTTATGGTTAGAACATAACTAAATCTCCAGCAGAGTCGTCATTTCTGTTTTATTTAAAAAGATATATACAAGGAAAATGACTAGATTTTCGAAAAATCTAGATTAAACTTATGGTTTAAGAGAAATCGAATTCCTGAAAGGACAGAGTCGTCACTTGATTTTTTAGTAAAAATCAAGAAAAAACTTAAGGTTTTCAAAAGATTTAAACAGATAAAATCAATTGAAAAGGGTTCGAGTTCAATGTACATTCCGAGAAGGTGTTAAGTCCTCGAAATGCCCGCTAACTTGCGGTTGACCAGCGATTTGACTAAAAATGACTTTGACTAAATTTTTGAGAAATTTAAAATAAGAATAATTAAATAAAGTATAATATTTTGAATAATTTTAAGAAATTTTTTTTTAGATAAATGACACATTTTATTTTATCTTATTTTTAGAAGAAAAGGAGTCCAAAATGACACATTTGGCTTGTAATAAGTGGTTAGAATTTTAATAAAACTAGATTAATTAAAATTTATTTAAAAAAATTGAACCAATTTAATAAATTAACGCATGAGACCATTTAAAATCGATTGATAAAAGAGAACACTTTTTTTATATTTTATATTTTTATTTATTTTGAGAAAGGTGTTAATTTAAAATCATTTTAAATGATTAAAGGGAGAGGAATTAAAACGTATCTTTTTAAGAACAAAAGATTTAATTAAAATAAAATTTGGCCAATATATTTGATTAGTGAGATAAATGAATATGAAAACAAATAAAAGAATGTATTAAAAGTAAACCACTACAAAGAAAATAACTTATCGTTTTGGGGAATTTAATTAGGTTAGTTAATAATTTTAAAAGTTAGAGTCAACACACAATAAACAACAAATAATCATAATTAAATAATTAAAAAGTAGGGAGAAATTGAACTTGGGCCTCCTTTTGGGCCAAATTCGCTGGAATAACCATGTATACAATGAATGTATACTTTGCATACGGGTCGTATTTTGACCCATTTTCTTGTATATCAGACTCTATACTAAGTGCATACAATCCTCTTTGACGACTTCAACCTGTATTTTCATTTTTGATCTCGTATTTGTTGGGTTGGACCGTATATCAGTGTATAAAGGCTGTATTTTAGCCTTCTTTTGATTTTTTGGAAACTGAAAATTCGATTTCCAGCCTCTATACTGCATGTGACCTATTCATCATGTCCGTCGGCTATTTTGGACTCGATAGATAGAAGCATTGGCCCTATTAGGCCCAATCCACGGAATGCATGGAGAGAGAGTGGAGTTCAAATGGACTCGAATGAATTTCAAAAGAAAAAAAAAGAAAGAAAAAAGAACGTTAGTACTGCAACACAACAATGATTGAGGGGAAATAATAAGAGAACACAAATAATGGTGCTACCTTATGCCCCAAAGTGACTACTAAAGAAATGAAAATTAAGGCGTATTCATTTAACTCAATTTTTTGGCAAACAAAATGCATCAACATTACGAACTAGCCCAAAACTCAATTAACATCGAAAGGAAACGATTTAGCATATAAAGAGAGAGACAAACCCGGGCAACCAACTATTTGCTAAATAAACTATAATACACAAACAAAATAAAACGAAGCACACTTAGACTACTAGTCAAACCTACTCCAGTAGCTGTAAACAAGACAAAAGATATTCATTCCATTCTTAAATCCCAAAGGAACGTATTGGATAGAACAAAAAATAAAAAGTAAAAATTTAACCACCATTATTCACTAAAGATGAATCCCCCAAGTAAATATGACAACAGGAGATGGTTAACCATGACCGGAGAGCATGAAGAGAGCGACACCTAACGCTAAACATTATCACATATTCACAACGAGTAGGACAACCTGACCAACAAAGAAAGCAATTACGAGATACATTTAAATCGTATTCACGAACAGCTGGCTCTAAAAGATTAGAGTGCGACAACACTCGAAATGCTTCGTGGACAAATCCAATAATAAACAACGGCATGCGAGTGTTGCTAGTTTGACTCCAAAGGAAAGACGGGAAGATAGGCAGTTCAGACTCGAGAGTCACACCGTTCACGATAATATATTCACGAGAAAACGAAGGTACAACAGGCTGCAATATTCAGAAATAAATTTGATAAATTGTTCAAATAGTAACGAAGAGAAACTTAGGAAGACAAGAACCAATATCCTCATTAATCCATTCAACATATCCATAAATGTTTAAAGATGAATAACTCACGCGAAGGAAGCACTTCAAATTAATCAACTAAGTTAACCCCATTCGAAACTAAGCTAACTTTTATCAGGCGGCAACAGTGAACCAAACATAGAACAGATTCACTAGAGAAAGCAAGCGAGACAACACAAAAACAACCTAAAAATAACAGGGGGTTCACCTTTTTCGGGGCAGCAAACTGAGGACAGCTGCGAGCAGAGGATTAGCGAGCTTCCACGGCTTCAAACACGACTCCGGTAAACACACGTGAACAGAGAAATGATGCAAAGACTCAAACACAGATTGAACTCTCACTCTCTCTGCTTCCTATCCCAAATATTTATCTTTAAATATCTATCTATAGCTAGTAGTTTTTCTGTGTTTATCTCGAATTCTCGCTAACTCCTCCAATATTTTCTTTTCCTCTAAAATTTTCCAACTCCCAAAATTTTTTCCCTCAACTGAGGAAGAAGATGAGCTTAAATATGAGGAATTTAGGGTTCGGAATGGGGGGGGGGGGGAAGGATAAAAAATTTGGATCAACAAGGGCCTATTCAAATTTTCAAATCCGAAATCCTTTAACCATTCCGGCTAAACACTTTTTTTCTGAAAATTTCACCCAATTCCGAAAGGGGAAAGGGCAAATCGACGCCTCAGATCGATTCATTGTCCTCGAGATGCTACGTGTCTCCATCTCGCAGCTGCTAGGGACGAAAAGTGCGTGTTTTTTCTGCTACCGTCGTCGTCACATTTCCATTAGCGGTTGGCGTTTTCTGGGTTTTTTTCGCTACGTATTGTTGTTGTGCTAGCGTTGAATTTGAAGGGAAAAAAGGGGATGGGGTCGGGTCATTTTGGCGGAATTGGGCTGAGGCGGGTGGATGAGGTTTTTGTATTGTTGTTTGGTTGTGTATTATTGTATTGGCACGTATGGGTGGGCTGGGAATGTTGTTGGAGTGTATGGGTATGGTGTTGGGCTAGGGGTATTGGGTTTGGGTCGGCTGAAAGAGGAAAAGACCCAAAATTTGGGTCTTTTAAGTGAATTAAATGGGAGGGTAAATAAAGGTTAGATTTGGAATAGAAATATAATTGAATGAATTTTAATTGTAGCCAAAATGAACTTAGTCGGTAAATTCGATCGAAAGTTAAATACGATGAACTTATACAAATTAACCAGTGAGCTTCTTAATCTTAACGAGATAAAATAATTAACTCTATTATAACTAATAAATCAAAAATAAACTATCAAATAAACTAATAAACCAAATATTTGAGTAAAACTAAAAAAAATTTTGAGACGATTTTTGAATATTTATATAATGTACTAATTATATAAAAACTATATAAAAACATATAGGTTACTTAGAAATTATAAAAATGATGAAATTAATTAAAAGCAACTTTGGAAAATATTTTGAATTTTATAAAACTAATTATTTCAAATCGTTTGGAATTTAAGAAGTTCGGTGATTAATTTATATTGTGGAGGTCCAAAATTGGGTGTCAACAGTTCTATCCCCTACCAATTAAGTATAGACGCGAAGACGCACACGTCACAGAAAATACAAGTCTAAGACAAAACTATATGCAACTTAACTTCCCTTTTCGACACACTACATACCTACTTTGAGGCTTTGAAATGAAACTAGAACAGTAAAGTCACGTGAACTGAAGAGAAAAATAGAACACCGAATGCAATGTCTCTGTGCAATGATATTTCAAATTTGAACATATTTGACAAAGTTCTTAAATATCTAGAATCTAGCCTGAAATCTAATAAATTTTACAAATGAAACAGAGCATGTTGAGTAAAGTGACTGCATCACCAATCCAATAAAAAATAAAATTTGTCCCTAGAAAGAGCCAGCTTTCCACTTTCGAAGTCTACCAGATACCAGTTCTGATTTTCCCAATCAAATTTGTAGGTTGTTACTTCTTGTAATTTATCACGCAAAGGCTTGCTTTTATGCCTTGAACTCTTCATATTCATTAAACGATCCATAAAACATGAAATCATTTTATTAGTTGTGAAAAGGATGACTTTTCTAGGATGGCAATTCCATTGCAAATTTGCATCCACAAAAGTCTTAGGAATTTGATCTCCTATATGCTCTAGTGATACCAAATTTGGAGCATTGATAATCTCCAACACAGGTAGGGATGGCAATGGGGTGGGGCGGATGCAGGGCAGGGTGGGTTTAAGGCTATGTGGGGCGGGGCGGGTTTAAGGGTTTGTGGTGCGGGGAAGGTTGAAGTGGGTTTTTTAAAAATTAATGTGG
>NC_064288.1:12628433-12654540 GCF_019186545.1 Solanum stenotomum | reverse complement strand
TAAGGTCACAACAGTTCTCATATCACACACAAGTCAAGCAACTCAAATGATTAATACAATGCAATGAGATGATGCAATGATGTGGTGGTACAGTGGAATCAAGGTTGTTGCACAACCTGCCGTATACACCCTGTCGAGCTAAGGCTTCCAGACAAGAACCCATGGGGGACTCACAATTCATATACCAAATCACAATCTCAATATCTCATCAACTTGCCACCTCAGCGTGGTCAAAGATATAAAAAGGTGTTTGATTTTCTTTCTCAAAAGGAATCTCCACATTTTTCTCAATTTCCAAGAACATGATATGATGAATGAGGATGGATGTATCACAATACATATACAACATAGAGGCAGTAATCAACTCAACATGTATCAACAGTCTAAATTTCTCAAAACTCAGTTGAATCATGATATACACCCTCATATGAAAAATAGTGGAAAAATGTTCATTTGAAATAAGTGAATTCCATTTAGAAAGCATTTCGTCTACTCAAAGCATTATAATGTTTTCAACCCAGCCCCTCACTCAGGCATTACAAGTCTCTCTCACAGGCAACTAATGAATCATATGCTCTCCAAGAAAATAGACCAACAATTAAGGCCTCAACATAGGCTAAACAACACATACAAGACCCCACACGGGCAACCCAATATAATCAAGCCCCCCACACGGGCAACACAATATAATCTCCAACTTATTAAAATCTCCAAACGAACCCTTAGGATTTATTCGAAACACGATAAAAATAAACCAAATATGCTACCCCACTAAACTTAACATTCCATACTCAATGGAATAGTTGGATTTCCAAAAATAAAACCGTTTAGACAAAAATACCCTCTCGGACCTTTCTTTAGACCTAAAGCTCAACTTCTTGCCTAAACACCCAACTCTCAACCTAAGGCCTCAGAAACCTTACCAACAACTCTACTAGCTCAAACTCGACGTTCCAGACGCGATGAAACTAAGGTAATTCCCATCCGATGCTCAGAACTCAAAATGATGACTAAATCCCACCCTATCAAGAATTCTCAACTCAAGAGGGATCAAATTACCAAAAATAAACCCGATCACATCATGGACCTCACCAACCATTCTCAAATCACAAAATAAGCATGAAAACGCTACGAGGAAGGGAAAAATGGTAATTTCATAATTAAAAACAGAATCACAAGAAATGAGACATTACACATCCATTGTTATTTTGTCCTTTACAACTTAACATAAATAGAAGCTTCAATACGCAATTTGCTCCTGATGATGTTTTGAAGCTATTGGATCACTTCTACAACTTGGACACTAAAATCCTAATTCAGGAGGAAGAGTTTTGCCTACATCATAGTTATTTCTCTAAGCAGGAATCTTGAACAAGCTTGGAATCGATATGGATATTGGACTTTACATATGGAAGTTTTTTGTATTGTACTATTGTAGTATCAGGGTAGTTAAATTATTCTTCTTATGCCATAATCACTCTGCATCTTCTGTTGATCTTTCTTTATCGACAGTTTGAAAATCTTACTGATAAGTTTGTATGCATGTTGAGAACTGCTTTCAACTTTCCTTATATACAGAAAATTGATCATTTTACAAAATAAAAGGGTACAATTTCTTAATCTTCACCATATAAAACTATTGGACGTAAAGTATTTCTAGCTAGCCGACGTCACAGGGGTGGCTCAATGACTTTAAAAATGAGGCATATGCCTTAGGCCCCCAAATTGAAGGGCTTAATTTTTTAGTAATAATAAAATTATTATAAGTCTTTTTTAACAAAAAAACATACTATATTTTTTAATTTATTTTTCGTTTTTTAGTTTATTTCAAAACATTAAAGAATGTTTCTTTTTTATGGATCAATTTTTAAATTTAACTTCCACATGATATGTTTAAGACCACAAGATTAATTTTTTATTAAAAAGAAAGAATAACTTGAATCTCACATATAAAAAAATAATTAAAATTTAGGCCTCCAATTTATTTTTGGCTTTAGCCCACTAATTAGCTTGAGCCGCCATTGTGACGCCACTTATTCACATATAAACTATATGTCGTTGAAATATAAAATAATCAATCAAACGGTAAAGTTGAATATCATTATAGTTTTACCACTAACTTTAACCGTTCAAATAATATATAATCACTTTATACTCAACAATTAAGTCTATTGATTAAGCTCATCATTCATCAGTTTAAACTTGCATTCCCCCCTTCAAATCTACTATAACTTATTTGTATTATTTCAAAATATTTATACAATAACATGGAGTAAACGTGCAACGCACGTGTCCAGAAACTAGTATTACTAAAAGTGAGAAACTCAAAAGTGCAAAATTGGATTACTATTTTACCCTTACTCTAAATTAAAATGTTATAAAATTAAATATTAAACAATAAAAACATAAAGAATTTGAAGAGCTTGAAATTAATAATCTTATCATTAATAATTTTATTTCTTTACTACTCTGAACAACTTATAATGACATTGTGAAATTTAAACCATTATTATGAGCCATTAGAATAATTGATATGATATCAAATTGCCATTCTTCTTCTCTCACTGTTATATTTGATCTGATGTACTTTCCTTTTAGTTCTATAAACTTTCTTTAAATGTATGTATTTTCTTTTATTATTTTCCTTTTTGTTGTTAACTTATTGAGAAATGATAAAAATGTGTCTGACAGTCTATTTGGAGATGAAATTACATGAAGAGATAGGTGGACAACTTTGTGAAAATTTATGTTGGTGCTTCCCATGTGAGGTATATATGCGTTCATTTGTAGGCTTGTTTCCATGAGAAGTAGAATGACTCAAATTCTTCATATACAATAATCGATTGATGAGATCTATAATCATTTTGAATGATGATATGTTGAGTATCCTAGGATGAAGAAAATACCACAACAAATTTGGAGCATCTACTTCAATTTTTTGACAATAAAAAATGTCACGCCCCGAGCCTAC
The DNA here is from genome assembly GCF_019186545.1 of Solanum stenotomum. Classification (NCBI taxonomy): domain Eukaryota; kingdom Viridiplantae; phylum Streptophyta; class Magnoliopsida; order Solanales; family Solanaceae; genus Solanum; species Solanum stenotomum. Next base: position 12,651,569 of record NC_064288.1, on the reverse strand, counting down.
ACCCTGGGAGGGACTGACACTCGAGTACCATTGTTGGTCCCAAGCGAACCCTTGGACTGACTTAACTTATAGCGGAAGGCTTAAATAACAGGAAACAATCACAAAGGACAACTCATGCAATATCTTAAAGAAATAATAAACTAGCCGAAATGACAACTTAAGTCTTAAATCAACAACTGAAAATGGAAAGACTATAGAACTATAACTAATCCGTCTATGAAGCCTCTAAAATAAAGAGGGATGTCGGGACAAGACCCCAATCATCCTAACAACTAAAGTACTAAATCAATGATAAAGGGGTCCTCCGGATAGCAAGGAGGCTCACCAACTTACTTTGAGTGCTCAACTGGATCAACGAGGACTGAATATTGATCATGGTTACCTGTATTTGCATCATAAAGCGATGCAGTCCAAATCACATCAGTACATTGAATGTACGAGCATGCGAGGGGAAAACTAAACATGACATAAGCTTGAAAGGAAACTGAAAAGAACACTTACCTTAACTTTACTCAACTCATGAATACTCAACTCAAATGCAAAGTAAAAACAACAATAAGGGTGTAGTTTATACAAATCATTTAAAACAGTGGATGACAACTCAATGTATTAAAGAGATACAATTGCAGCTCAGTTTACATATAAAGTAATATAATATTGTTGGAGTTTCTCTAACCGAAAACCACCACTATGAGCCTAAGTGATGATACAACGTCTCGCCCACGTTGCTAGAACTGTCCTATACCTTGTCATGATATAGAACTCCTCAGATAAGTGGATCCACTAGTCTATGCTAAAAAGCACTAAGGAATCATCTAAAAAGTATGATACTTTCTACCCATGATGGCTACATGGTTTATGGAGACTTGAGTTATTATGAACTCGTCCCCATATTGGTGCTCAATACTACTCCCAAAAATATACTCAGATCATATATTTTAAAAATAGAAATCTTCCTGTGATTTGAAATAATTACTCAAAAACTAGCTCAAAGGCTCTCTTGGAAATCAATGTTTCCTCTCTTGTTTAAATGTGAAAACATCTCAACTCTTGGGAATACTTAATTCCCGTATAATCTTTGAAAAAATGAAATTTAGTTTTACTCTTTATAAACTCAACACTCAAGTCTTAAAACAAAGTTAAAGCGTTTGTAAAAGACTTTTGGAAGACTCTATGAAATTCTCTTAACTTGACTCTTAACTTTCCATGAATTGAATTATGGATTCAAGGCTGATGATTTCATGATGTTAAGATGCACCTTAGACTGTAGATATCGACTAGAAAACATAGGTATGTTGCTAGGGAACTAGTACGGAAAGAAGTGGGAAAATGTGGAAGAACTAGCGTCCCTAGCTCTCTGAGAGGTGCGGGGCGCCAGGAGGGAAACTTCAGAAGCTGGGGTGGGGCGCTCTAGCTGGAGTGGTGTCCCACGGCCCAAACTTCAGAATTCCTTTTGGGGCTCTCTGAGAGGCGCGGCGCCCCACCCCCTTTCCAGATTTTTGACGAATTTTCTTGCTCGTTTTCCAACTCTAAACCCTCTAAATTCAATTAGTTATTTCCCCAAACACTTAGAATCGACTAATTCACCAAAATGTGTAAGATTCTACTCAAAACAACACCTTATTTCATGAATCAAACTCAAGAAACTTCAACAACAAGAACCCACAAGAACTTGAGCGAATTTCATCAAGAACTCATAATCTTTTCTTTCTAAAACACAATTTCGATGAATTGAATCATGATTGGTGCATGGGTGAACTAACCCAACACTATGTGAGCTCACGTACTTCATAGGGATCACCCCTTGACGAAATCCACGACCTTAGCTTCAAGAACTTGACGATTCCTTGCTTTCCCTTCTCTTTCTCCTCTTCTTTTCTCTCCTCTCAAAACCCTAACTCAAATTTCAAAAGCATAAACTGACCAAATTCAGTTTAGACCCCTAAGTAATTACCAAAAACGAAATAATTTAATTGGGTACGGAAATGATCAAAATACCCTTCCAAAGTCCGGTTTTGACTTTTCTTATCTAGACAACCCAACTTCAAATGGACATATCTCACTCATACGAACTCAAAATTGAGCAAACTCAGCGGTGTTGGAAAGATAATTCAAAGATATTTCCTATTGTATTTGATATCACACCTAAATCATCTTGAGCTAGGAATTATGTTCGCTTGAAGTTGACCAAAAACTCAAACTTAACATAACTTAACCAATTTTCTAGAGTTTTCATTCGTTCCAGAAACGATTCTCTCTAATTCTAGCTCTTTCTAGTTCTATAAAATAGCGAGGTGTTACAATATCTCCCCCTTGGGAACATTCGTCCTAGAATGAGATTATTCTTAGTAGGCTAAGGGCTTAACATGTATTATCTTGCTCAAACACCCAACAAGCAAAATGTAACACATCAAGCATATCAATTAAAGAGTACTAAGAAGAGAATTAGTACCTTGGTCTAGAATTTTTAGATATGTGGATATCTCTTCTTCATGTCCTCCTCAGCTTCTTAAGTAGCTTCCTCAACAAACTGATTCATCCAAAGGACTTGACTGATGCTACTTCCTTAGTCCTCAACTTGTGAACTTGGCAATCTAGAATCTGAACCGGAATCTCCCCATAAGATAAGTTATCTTTGTTACCAATATCTTCAGTTGGTATGATAAGTGAAGGATCTCCCATGCACTTTTTCAACATGGAAATATGCAATACCGGATGAACCGCTGCTAACTCTATGTGGTAGCTCCAACCCATAAGCTACATTACCAACCCTTTTGGATATTTTGTAAGGGCCAATATACCGGGGACTAAGTTTTCCCTTCTTACCAAATCTCATAACACCCTTCATCGGTGAAACTTTCAACTATACCCAATCATCTACTTCAAACTCAAACTCCCTTCTCCTAACATTAGTGTATGATTTCTGACTCTGCGCTGTTTTCAACCTCTCTTGAATGACTTTCACTTTCTCCATAGCTTGATGAACAAAGTCTGGTCCTATCAACCCAACCTCACCAACTTCAAACCATCCAATAGGAGATCTGCACCTTCTTCCATAAAGAGCGCATTTGGATGCTAGAGGGGTAACTATTGTTATAAGCAAATTCAATAAGAGGTAAGTGATCATCCCAATTACCTTTGAAATCAATCACATAAGCCCTCAACATATCTTCTAAGGTCTGAACAGTGTGCTATGCTTGACCATCTATCTGCGGATGAAAAACAGTACTCAAGTTCACCTTTGAACCCAAACCTTTCTAGAAAGACTTCCAGAACTGTGTAGTAAATTGTGCACCTCTATCTGAAATAATGGGACTGGAACTCCATGAAGTCTTACTACCTCTTGAATATATAACCTGGCATAATCCTTTACTGAATGGGTAGTCTTTACCGACAAAAAGTGGGATGATTTCGTCATTCTATCAATGATCACCCAAATAAAATAATGCTGATTGCGAGACCATGGCAAGCCAGTAATGAAATCCATATTAATCATCTTCCACTTCCATTCCAGAAGTTCTATATTCTGATCCGTACCACCGTGCCTTTGGTGTTCTACTTTAACTTGTTGACAATTCAGACATTTAACAACAAACTTTGCAATGCCCTTCTTCATACTACTCCGCCAATAAACTTCTCTCAAATTGTGATATATCTTTGTGGAACCCGAATGAATGGAATATCTGGAGCTATGAGCTTCTTCCATGATCTTGGTATACTTGACCTACCTTGATACCTCAATACACCATTGTTGACACCCACTTTTGACCCTCCACAATATAAATTAATCATTTCGAGCTTCTCCAATTTCAAACGATTTAAAATAATTAGTTTTATAAAGTTTCCAAAAAATAATAATATAGTTTGCAAGATTTTTTGTAATAGTTTTGTCACTTTTCATAAATTTTAGATCATGTACATGATTTACATAATTATGTATATAATTAGTATATTTTATGATTATTCGAAAATCGTCAAAAAAATAATAATTATTATTATATTGTAAATATTAGGGATGGTTATAGTTTTGAGTTAATAAATTTTATGAAATTCAAAATACTTTCCAGTCATTTTTTCAAAATAATTTTATCACTTTTTAATAATAAGTATGTATATTTTTGCAATCACGCTATTTTATAAATATTTGAAAATTATCACAAAAGATTTTACATTTTGGTTAAATATTTTATTAATTTGCTTTAAGTTATAGTTGTAATTTCGAGTTAATTAGTTTTGTAATTGAATTAATTAGTTTATAATTAAGTTAATTATTTTTGTTTTCGTTAAGATTAAGAAGCTCATTAATTAATTTATATTAATTCGTCTTATTTAATTTTTAGCCGATTTCACTAATTAATTCAAATTGGCTATATTTCTTAATCCCAATTGGCTATAGTTGAAATTCAAATGGCCATTTTCTTTTTATAATTCTAGCCCATTTCTACCCCAACCTTAAACTTATTAAGACCAAGTTTTGGGCCCCTTTTCTACCTTTATCCAGCAATCAGCCGGCCCAACATTCCCACTTCTCAGCCCATTTCCTCTTCTCCACAATATTCCCAGCCCACCCATACATGCAACAATACAATAATACACTCCCAAACATCAAATACATACATGACAATACAAAAAGCCTCTTCCAGCCGCCTCAACCCACTCCAAAACAGTACCCGACCCCTGTTACTCTTCTTTTTCACGCGAACACAGAAATTCAGCGAGCAAATTGCGCTGCAAACTTGGAAATCTCGCTCAACTACCCTGCAGTGCCCATACTCACCCCGTCCCGTCATCCTCTTTTGTAGAAGGCCCCATCCTTTCTACTGTTTTCGGAAAAAGAGGGATTTGAAATTGAAATTTTTAATCTGTTTCCCCTCTAATGGAATTCATTTTTCTCCTATATAAAATCCATCTTTGTTTTCGATTTAGAGGGGGGAGTTTTTTTTTTTTTTTCGAAGTTTAAATTTTCAGCAAATAAGCATCTTACACTTTAGAATTTCGCATTTAGTCTTTCGATTCTAAGTTCCGATTCTCTTGGCTTGCTGTTCATATTGAGATTTCGTGATAGAAGAGTCGCTGCTCTCAACTCGTTTGTCCTAGTCTCGCTGCCCTGGAAGAGGTAAAGCTCTTCTCTTTACAATACCCTTTTCGCCTTTGCTATTTTGACTTGGCGTTATTCGTCGTAGTTTGTTTCTGTCCTTCGAGTTCTTAATGTCTTAATTTGAGACTTCTTATAGCGTTGTTTTAGTTGACTTAAATTTAAACTGTAAGTTTTGGTGTATATAATTCTTTGACTGTAAATCGTTATACTCATCTAAAATCGATTCGTATATTGCTCGATAATCTTACTCGTTGTCCTTTTATTTATTTATTTGCTTAGTGTGAGTTCTCTTCATGCTCATTTGGTCTCCAGTACTTGGAATTCTTTCTCCCTATATATCCCCTGCTCAATAGAGGTATTAAAATATGCATTCAAATACTTCTCGTGTATTATTCCTACTTTGAAAGCTAATATGCTTTTCATGTTTAGATGTAGCATGATTATTTGAACTAGTTAATAGAAAGGTTTGAAGGTGAAGCCTCTCCAGTCCGTGAAGATAATGAACTAGTTGACGGTCTGATTTAATACAAGTGCGAGATGAGTCTTTTTTGGATTAGAATGTAGTCATTTGAGTCGGATCTTTAACGAGGTTTAAGTTCGCTAATTCTTATCTAAATCGATGAGTTGGGTTTTATTTTAGGAGCATGTTATAGGTTGTTTCTTTCTTGGTGAAGCATATAGTCAAGTCACTGGTTTGCTCTCCTCTTCTCTGTAATTATGTTGGCTTTAGAAGTTGTTGTTTCAAGTATGGATTAGAGTCATCGCATGTCCATTCTTAATTCATTTTTTATGCGACTCAAGCATTTCCATTAACATATATAGAATTATTATCCTTGTCAAGCATACCTTTGGTGATGTATATTTGGATTGTCTTGGACTTTTGTGCAGTGATTTTATCTCGCGCAAGCTATAATCTCTCATGGCTTATATTTTCTGCCCATTTGCTCTCTTTTCTTTGTGTGTTGATATGTTCGGTTATTTCTTTTTGTACCTGTTGCACCATTTCGAATGCTAATGTTGTCTCTTTTCGCTTGTTGTATGAACCCCTCCCGAGTCCATGATGGACTTCTCTTCTTTGCATTTCCGAGTTGAGCCATAAAAGCTCTTTTCTTTGTCATTCGAATCGGCCAGGCCATCGAGACCACGTGTACATGTGGAAAGCATTAAATAGGGCCTGAAATTGGATTAACAGGTTCTGGAAAGCTGAAAGCAAGCTGAGATACAACATGTATACGTTGGTATACCAGCCGTATACTTGGAGAATATGGATATACAGGTCCAAAAATCGAAATACAGGTGTTTGAAGTTGAAGTGGGTTGCATATATTCAGTATACAACCTAAGATACAGAAAATCGGCTAAAATACATGCTGATATACACTGATATACATCAGCTGTATACCAAAAACAGGAATCGGGTTAAGCCCAAAAATTCCAACAAATTTGGCCCAAAAGGAGGCCCAAACTCAATTTCTCTCTTACTATTAATTATTTAATTGTGATTATTTATTGTTTGTTATTTAACTCTAACTTTATAATTTTTAATTAACTTAATTAAATTCCCCAAAAGATAAACCATGTTCTTTATGTTAGTTTCTTTAAAAAATAACTCTTTATTTTTTTTATCAACTCTTATGCTTATTCAAATATTCTAGTCAAAACTTTCACTTATCTTTAATTAGATTAAAATAATGTCTTGGTTTGTCTACCAAGTTGGTTCAAATTATTATTTCTAAAAAAATGATGTAAATAATTTTAACTAATCTAATTTTGTTAAATTCCTAATTGACCAAGTTGTTTCAATTAAGATCCTATTTTCTAAAAAAAAAAAAAAAAATTATTCTTTATTTAACTATTTTTATCAAAAGTTAATCGAATATCGTAAAATATTATATATTTCATGTTAAATCATTTCCCTAATTTTATTATTTTTATTTTTTTTAGATATGTTCTTTAAGGGTCTTCTCCATTTAAATCACTTTTTTCACTCATTTCAATTGTTCTAAGTTAAAGTATTTTTGTTCCTTCTAATAAACTTTAAAAAATGTTAGTGAGAACCTTTTCAATTGATTAATAATAATAACAATAAATATATATATATATATACTTACTTAAGTCATTTTCTGAAAAAAGGTTAACCAACTAATAAGAAATGGTTTTCATGTTTATTGAATTGGTTTAATTTATTCTGAAATGAATTAAATAAATTAGTCTAGTTTTATTAATTTTCTAATCACTTGCGCCTTAATTCAAGTATTTTCATTTTAGGTCTCTTCCTCCAAAAAAGATAAAAAAATAATGGTTCATTTCTTAGCTATTTTTCAAACTTAACTAAATATTGTGAATTATCATATTTTCTTAAACCATTTTCCTAAAAATAGTCAAAAATATATTTTGGTCAAGTCGCAGGTCAACCGCATGTTAGCGGACACTTCGAATGCTTAAACCCTTCTCGAAGTGTAAATTGAACCCCGAACCCTCTTTGGTATTTTCAAATGATTTTTTCTGTTTAAATCTTTGGAAATTATAAGTTTTCTTAATTTCTTTAAAAAATTAAGTGGCGACTCTTTCTAAGTATTTCTCAAATTGTTTTATACTTAGAACATTTCAAAAAGTAATTTTTCTAGAGATAGTCAAATTACGGCACAACAGGAATGGCGACTTCCGCTGGGGAATCAATTAAGTTCTAACCATAATGACTTGACTCTCTTTGACTATTTGCTAATATTTGTTGAATTGTTTTACCTCAAATGTGCCTTATTTGCTTAAATTGTGATATCAACTGTCATTGCATGCATATCATTTATTCCGTCAAATGACATTTTTTTTCTTTTAACTTAAAGGACGATTATGCGAGCCGCAGTCGTTCGTTAACCAAATTGTTCTCGGGACACCCTGACGAATGTAGTTGGCTACTGGATAGTCAACGGTCGTTAATTGTCTAAGCCCAAGTAGTCCACTTGGGTCACCAATCCACTTTAAAGAAACCCCACTCTTTAGCGCATTGGCTTAAGACGACCCAATACCCAAGGCGTGTCGGGTCCATTAGAAAGACCACCTTGAGTCCAAAGGGCCCACGGCCCGAACGGACGCTCATACTTACGTGTTTGAAGGATGTATGCGCTATTTGACAAAGTGTTGTGTCTTGGGTCTGGGGGGTATCTAATTATTTGTATGTTTTTGTAGATGGCTAAGCAACACTTGAGTTTCAAAATGGTCACCGAGACGCCAAACCTCCTCCGTGTATGGTGGTACAATCTCAATGCATATCAGAAAAGAGAACTCTCCATTCACTTAGGTCACATCCCGTCAATAATGAATCTCAGAGTCTGGCCTAAATTCATTGAGGTGGTCACTCGATTTTGGGATGATGAGAGGATGGTGTTTCGCTTCGGAGATGTTGAAATAACACCAACTGTTGAAGAAATCAGAGATTGCCTAGACAATGTCAGAATGTGCCAGAAAAGGAAAAATCATCCAGATCACCACATTTTGCTACCAGATAAGCCGACCAGTACAGAACTAAAGAACATGTTGTTACTAGTAAATGCAGACTGGCTAGACACCCCGAGTATTCCGTTTCTGAAATTCTACGAACGGTGGGGACACGAGAACTATTATAAGAATTTTCCAAATGAGTTTCTCAGTCGCAGTAGTTGGAGTCAAACTCAAACCTTAGCATTTGTTGTATGCCTCTTAGGGACGATGGTATTTCCTCAAGGCGAAGGGAATGAAATTGATACTCGGGTTGTCATGGTTACACACGCCATCTCCGAGGGTGTTGGTAAGAAAGGACAAGTTAAGAAATACTTCAACCTAGCCCCGATCATTCTGGCCGACATCTACCGATCTTTGGGTCAATGTAAAAACGGGTTTCCATTTTTTCAAGGTTGTAATATTTTGCTACAGTGGTGGATGTCTAAACATCTGGTGAAGACATACGAGACTCAGAAACAGAAATTGGCCGAACCACAAAAAGAAAGCCGCCTCGACCATTATGAGTTCCATTTGAGCAACAACAGGTTCAAGATCCACAACATTAGGGAATCGTGGGCCAAAGTCTTCCATGACATAAAAGAGGAAGACGTACAATAGATGTTTCAAGATTTCAAGTAAAAAAAAATAGCTATTCAGGGGGCTAAGTGTCCTTTTCCAATCCTTCCTGACATTAGAGGGGTACGACCTTACAATCCTAGCAGGGTAATGCGACAATTCGGCAGAAGACAGATTCTACCTTTTAAAGGAGACACTAGCCGCTACGTCTTTTACTATAACGGGTGCGACAAGATACCTCACGCCAAAGATATTTGTCAAGAATGGGCTGGACGGGTCAACCTAAAAGAGAGCATGGCAGAAAATAGATATGAAGCCGGGTATGTGGATGAATACAAAAAATGGTTGCAGAATGATCTGCGTGGTACACTTGACCCGACGCCATGCACGGGCCGACAGATTGAAGATGTCCAGGTAAGGCTCCAAATCCAAGCTTACCATTTTCAGCAGGAATGGGACCGAAGAGAGCAAGAGTTTCAACGTAGGGAGCAAGAATACCTGCGTAGGGAACAAGAATTCCAGCATAGAGAATATGAAAGCCAAAGGGCATTAGCCTTTGCCACGCAAGAGTTAGCTGACGCGAAATCCTGCTTGATGTGTTTGGACTTGAACTTGGATGATCAGCTTAACACCCTCCAGGGCATGTCAATGTCTTCCAAAGCTGTGTTCGCTGAGCCGCATGTGATAACCAGCAAGTTTCTCATTCGTGAAGAAGTGGAAAAAGCAAGAGGAGGAGCAGGTCCTTCAGCATTTTAGTTATCTTATTCCCCTGCGTGGGATTGATGTTTTTGTATTTGCAACTTATCCCTTCCCTAAAAGATGTATCCATTTGCTTAAATTTGTAATGAATTCTCTATTGTTTATGAATTCTGTTTTAGGGGTGTAACAATTTGTTTTAAATGGCGCAATACATCCTTCAATTCGCTAGGCCTACCCTTAGCACAAAAGGGTCACATGCATGTTTAGGACGCGATATTTGCCTGTTTACTTGTGTGTTTTACTATTTGTGTGGTACGTTGCTTTGAATGAGGACATTTTAGCCCACTCCTTGTCAAAATATATATATATATATATATATATATACAAAATTGAAAAAATGTCAAATACAAGTCACTACCAAAATGTCTAACCAAAATTTCATGAGTTTTAAGTTTCTCAGTCAGAAATAAAATCCTACTACCGAATCCTAAGCCACTACTCTATCATCTCATGAAAGGTAAAATTGCAGCTAAGATGGAAAAAGGCAAGAGTATCGACATAGAGCTAACTGAGGAGGATTATTACAGCGGCTCAGACAAGAGATCCGAGAAACCAGAGAAAGGAGAATAGAAGTGGAGTTCACCACCGCGGTGGCACGAGCAGCAAATGCGGCACTAGACGCGGAGTTGGCAGCAAAGATGACAAAATGTGCTGTTATAGATGAAAAGACAACTGCTGTGCGGAAGAAGCGCGATACCCTCAAAGATATAATCATAATGCTTCAGAAGCCACGTGGAAAGCACTCTTTCTTCAGCCAAAAGGCCGCCAACAGTGATCCCAAAGGCGCTAGACCTGAAGCTACTGAAAAAGACACTGGGGAGGAAATTGTCTATAGGCCTCCTATTCAGGAACGATGGAAGGAAGAGGATGAGAAAACCACCCTTGAAGCATATGAGTTTACCCCCCGTGATTAATGCGATAATCAGAAAAAGAATGGCATGAGTGGAGGCACATTTTATCTTTTAGGAGCTTTATTGTTTGTTTTTCACTTTCCTTGTAATCTTCAAGAAATGAATGAATAAAAATGAAACTTCTTTTGTATTCGAACTACGTAGGGCCTGAATTCTCCTTGGGAGATACGTAGGTAGCCTTCCAAGGCCCGGCCCCTATCTTTTAAAAAAAAAATTCTTTTCCCCTTCATTCTACAAGGAAACATTGAGTTGAGATCAACAGATGTCCGAAGATGCAGCAAGAAGACCTTATCTCAATGCAATTTAACCTTTCTGAGTCACCAACCTCAGCATAAAAATACGAGCAAATTCCTGCTTGTTCAAAAGTCAGTCCCCTTTATTCGTGGGTTAGCATGTCCTTAAACAAAGCATCTTTTATATGTTTATCTGCTTTCTATATGATATTTTGCATTATTTGTGTCGAATCAAAACTAACATATTTGCCTTTGAGTTGTTTTTTTTTTTCAACAGGTAGTTAGAACTGGTTTGTGTCGATAAGCTGACTGATCATCCTTATTTCACTAGATCTAAAGGTCCCACAGATTCCTTCTCCAATCAAAGTTCACAAAAGGGACAAGCAACAATGGGTGATAACAACGAAGAAATCAGCCTTACTGATGTCGTGGTGGCTCAACCCGCCCTTGCTGATCAGAATGAACTGATCCTGCAGTTGATGCAACAAATTGCGGAGATGAGGGTCGAGATGCAGAGAAATAACAATTTGCCTCCTCCGATTTTTGCTGTCAACACTCAACCGGACGGAAGACCTCCAGCTCAAATTCCCCCTCCTAACGTGGAACAAGCTCAGAACCCGCCTTTAAGCCCTGCTCGTAATCCCTCCATCATTGACCTTACCACCCAAAATCCCCATTACGCCTCAGCCTCTTATCACACACCACCCCCTCCTCAAAATACCAACACCTAAGCACCACTCCCTTCCCCCAATGCAAACCACCAAACTGGCCTACCCCCTCAAAGCCAAAATGTTAACCGCCCGCACATTTCCCTCCATCACCAAAATCAACATACCAACCCCCAGACTTTTCCACAAAATTACCAAGCCACTCAAAATGCCCAAAGTCCCTCCATTGCTCCACCCATACCTCAGAAAGCAACTTTCCAAATCCCAGTCCCCAATGAGCCTTACGTCAATTGTTCTGAGCTCGACCACTATGAGGAAAGGGAGAGAGAGTGGAGGTCAAATGAAGAGACCACCAAGATAGATATGAAGGAAGAAATTAGAAAGGCCATGAAAGAATTGAACTGCATTCCTGAGATCACCGGGTTGAGCTACGAAGACCTGTGTATTCATCCGAATTTGGACCTCTCAGAAGGGTTCAAGGTGCCAAAATTCGACATCTTCGGAGGAACGGGGAACCCCTTAGCACACCTGAGGGCTTACTGTGACCAACTCGTGGGTGTTGGAAGAGACGAAACTTTGTTAATGCGGCTTTTTAGCCGAAGTCTGAGCGGAGAAGCTTTAGAATGGTTTACGTCTCATGAAACGAGACAGTGGTCTAGCTGGAACGCTTTGGCTAAGGACTTCATCGAACGATTCGCCTATAATGTGGAGATCGTTCCTGATCGTTACTCCTTGGAGAAGATGAAGCAGAAGCTGACTGAAAGCTACAAAGAATTTGCATATAGATGGCGGAAAGAGGCAGCTAGAGTAAGACCTCCTATGTCGGAAAAGAAAATCGTCGAAGTGTTTGTGCGGGTGCAAGAGCCCGAATATTATGACAGAATCATGTTGCTCGTTGGAGAAAAATTTGCTGAGATAGTCAAGGTAGGTGAGACTATCGAAGATGGATTGAGAACCGGGAAGATTGCCTGTGTTGCTGCCTCGTCCGGATCTTCGGGTTTGTTGAAGAAGAAAAGATAGGATGTGTCCTCTATCTCCTATGAGGGGAAGAAGACCCCATGGAAAACCTCATCATACCAAGGTCGTTCTCGACCTTTACAAAGTTCGTACCCGGCTTGTTATACACAGGCTGATTACCAAAATAATCCTCTCCCCAGTTATCAAAATACCCCTCATTCCATTTACCAAACTCCGCCTCCAATTTACCAAACTCCACCTCATCACTACCGGAACGTCTCCCCCAACTGTGCCAATGTTCAGACAAATTACCAAACTCCTCCCCCAATGTACCAAGCCCCAGCTCCATTTTACCAAAATACCCCCTCGAACTACCAAGCTCCACAACCAAATTATCAAGCCAACTCATATCCCAGATATCAAACCCCCCGTTCGAATGCTCCAAATTACCGCCAAATGCCTCCCCCTCAACAAGGCAATTATGATCCCTCCCGTCCTAGATTTGAGAAGAAGCCTGCTAGAATTTTCACTCCGCTTGTTGAAAGCCGAACAAGGCTGTTCGAACGATTAACTGCGGCAGGATAAATTCATCCAGTGGGGCCCAAGCCGGTTGACACTAGCTTGAAGTTTTACAGACCAGATCAGAGGTGAGCGTATCACTCCAACAGTGTTGGACATGATACTGAGGACTGCATCAACCTGAAGCATAAGATCCAAGACCTGATTGACCAGAATGTAGTCTCTCTTCAGACAGTCGCGCCTAATGTTAATAGTAACCCTTTGCCAAATCATGGAGGTGTCGCTATCAATATGATAGAGATACATGACAATTGGTGTGTGACAAAGGTAATAGTTCCGATTGCTCCTGATGAACTGGAAAAGGCCGTGGCTTCGTTGAGCATTAGAGAGAAGAAAGAGTTTGTGATTCTGACACCCGAGAAGGTTGTTGCCTTGGTGCCGCGAGAAACTCTTACCCGACCAAAATTTGTGATTGAAACAGCTGTTACTCAAGGCATGACCAGATCTGGCAGGTGCTACACACCGGAAGAGTTAGCTCAAGGAGGGCAGAAAAAGGATCAGATTAAGAGGCAGATTAGTGAAGCTGAAGTCGAGGAGTTCTGGAGAAAGATGCAGCCGAAAGATTATTCAATTGTGAAGCATTTGGAGAAGACAGCAGCTCAGATTTCTGTATGGGCTTTATTGATGAGTTCGCAGTTGCATAGACAGGCTTCGATGAGAGCTTTGGATGACACTTATGTGTCTGTGGGTACTAACAGCGACAATCTAGCAGCCATGATAAACCAGGTCATTCGGGGACATCGAATCAGCTTTTGTGACGAAGAGTTGCCCTTTGAAGGAAGGATGCACAACAAAGCTCTGCACGTCACCATCAAATGTCGGGACAAAGTTATAAACTGTGTTTTGGTCGACGATGGATCCGGTCTCAATATCTGCCCACTTTCGACTCTCAAGCAGCTGAAATTCGACTTGGGAAAGGTTCAACAAAACCAGGTCAAAGTGAGAGCTTTCGATGGAGTGCAGAGAGACACGATAGGGGCAGTAAACTTGGGAATTCAGATGGGTCCTGCAGAGTTTAATGTGGAGTTCCAGGTGTTGGATATCAACACTAGTTACAACCTGCTTCTGGGAAGACCGTTTATCCATATGGTCGGGGCTGTGCCGTCTACCCTTCACCAACTGATGAAATTTGTTTGGAAGGACCAGGAATTGGTCATTTATGGTGAAGGGAGCCATTCCAATGGGTGTGCATCGATCGTTGGTGATGTCTCTCGAGGTTGCGACTTTTACACGGTGGAGTTGGTAAATGCCACCGATGATGACTTGGCTCCACAGCCTCCTATGCCTGCCGTGTACAAGATGATTGCTACCGTCACGCTCCAGAATGGTTTCGAACCAGGTTTTGGATTGGGGAAATACTTTCAAGGAATCGTCGAGCCTATCCAAATTCCCTCCAAAGGAGCAAAGTTTGGTTTGGGGTATGTCCCCACAGAGGCTGATGAAGCAGAGATGAAAAATAGGAGTGTTGATCAAGCATTGGCCAGGCCAATTCCTCATCTATACCAGTCATTTCTGGTACGAGAAAATGTCAATGATGATGGTCTCGGGGAAGGAATCTGGGGCCTATTTGAGGAGATTGATGCGGTCATCGAGGAAGAGGCTGGGACATCAAGCATCCGTGATGCAGAACCTTACGAGCAATTGCAGAACTGGACCTCCATACCACTCCTGATTTCCCGCTCATCTGAGTAGAAAAGACATGTGTTTTTGTTTATTTTTAAAACGGTGGTAGTCCAGAAGAGGTCCGAGACCCACCCTTTTATCCAGTTTTACTTGTTTGAAGTTCTTAAATTCCCTTGTAATGTGTAAAAAAGCAAAATGGCCCTCGGCCATGGCTAAAGTTTGTGCTTGTTTTTTCAATTTAAACGAAAGCCTCTTTTATTGAAATATTGTTTGTTTATCTATTTATATTTTACTTTCCTAACTTTGTTTGTTTATGATTTCAGTAATATTAATTTAAAACCTGTCAATGTCATGTCATGTCATGAACCGAGTGAACGTAATGAGGCAGGTGATGATGAGTGTGAGGAATATGAAGAAGAAAATGAGGTTCCCGAACATGTTGCTGAAGAATTTCGACAATTCGTGAATCAACACAAGCCAAATCTTGAAGAAACTGAAACTGTGAATCTCGGAGATGAGGAATGCGTCAAAGAAGTCAGAATCAGTGTCCATCTGACTGAAGCCCAAAGAAGAGACCTAGTTCATTTGCTCAGGGAATACATTGATGTATTTGCCTGGTCTTATAGAGATATGCCAGGATTGAGTACGAATATGGTGTCCCACAAGTTGCCAATCAATCCAGATTTCAGTCCAGTAAAACAAAAGACTCGAAAGTTTAAGCCTGAGTTGAGTTTAAAGATCAAAGAGGAGATTACAAAGCAGATCGAGTCCCAAGTAGTGGAAGTGACGCAGTATCCGACTTGGTTAGCTAATGTTGTTTTGGTTGCCAAGAGACGGAAAAATCAGAATTTGTGTTAACTACAGAGATCTCAACAAAGTTAGCCCGAAAGATAATTTTCCATTGCCAAACATTCATATCCTCATTGATAATTGCGCTAAGCATGAGATGCAGTCATTCGTGGATTGTTATGCGGGTTATCACCAGATCCTGATGGACGAAGAAGATGCAGAAAAGACAGCTTTCATCACGCCTTGGGGTGTATATCATTATCGGGTGATGCCATTTGGTCTAAAAAATGCCGGTGCTACTTACATGAGGGCTATTACGACCATTTTTCACGATATGATTCACAAGGAGATCGAGGTATATGCAGATGATGTCATAATCAAGTCCCGCGAGAGTTCGGATCACTTGACTAACTTGAGGAAATTCTTTGATCGTCTACGCCGATATAATTTGAAGTTAAATCCTGCCAAATGTGCTTTTAGAGTGCCAGCTGGCAAGTTGTTGGGATTTATAGTCAGCAGAAAGGGCATTGAGCTTGACCCTTCCAAGATCAAGGCGATCCAAGAATTACCTCCTCCAAAAACCAAGAAAGAGGTGATGAGTTTCTTAGGAAGGTTGAACTACATCAGCCGGTTCATAGCTCAATCCACCGTGGTGTGTGAGCCCATCTTTAAGTTATTGAAAAAAGATGTCTCGACCAAGTGGACCGGAGAATGTCAAACTGCTTTTGATGCCATCAAGAACTATTTGTCCAATCCGCCGGTGTTGGTCCCTCCGCGAGAAGGGAGTCCGTTATTGCTATATTTGTCTGTCTCAGATAATGCATTGGGATGCGTGCTTGGTCAACATGATGAGACTGGGAAGAAGAAGCGAGCCATTTATTACTTGAGTAAAAAGTTCACTCCATATGAGGCTCGTTACACTCTTTTGGAGAGAACATGTTGTGCTTTGACTTGGATCGCTCAAAAGTTGAGACATTATTTGTCTTCTTATACCACGTACCTCATCTCCAGGATAGACCCATTGAAGTATATTTTCCAGAAAGCAATGCCGACCGGGAAGTTGGCTAAATGGCAAATGCTTTTGAGTGAGTTTGACATTGTGTGTGTGACACAAAAGGTGATAAAAGCACAAGCCTTGGCTGATCAACTTGCAAAGAATCCCATTGATGAATAGTATGAACCACTCCAGACTTATTTTCTCGATGAAGAAGTTGCATTCGTAGGTGAAGATATTTCTGAAGCGTACCCAGGTTAGAGAGTGTTCTTTGATGGAGCGGCAAATCACCAGGGAAAAGGTATCGGAGCAGTCTTAGTGTCAGAATCCGGTCAGCATTATCCTATGGCGGCTAAACTCCTATTTAATTGCACAAACAACATGGCTGAATATGAAGCTTGCATCCTCGGTCTGAAGATGGCAATTGATATGAATGTTCATGAGTTGTTGGTTATTGGAGACTCAGACTTGCTGATTCATCAGATTCAAGAGGAATGAGCCGTGAAAAACCCAAAAATCACACCGTATATGCGGTATATACAGAAGTTGTGCAAGAGATTTCGCAAGATTGAGTTCAATTGATATGAATGTTCATGAGTTGTTGGTTATTGGAGACTCAGACTTGCTGATTCATCAGATTCAAGGGGAATGAGCCGTGAAAAACCCAAAAATTACACCGTATATGCGGTATATACAGAAGTTGTGCAAAAGATTTCGCAAGATTGAGTTCAGACATACTTCCAGAACACAAAATGAGTTGGCCGATGCTCTCGCCACCATTGCCTCAATGATCAAACATCCGGATACAAGTTACATTGATCCCTTGGATATAGCGGTAAAAGAGCAGTCTGTCCATTGTTCACATGTTGAAGCGGAGCCAGATGGTTTGCCTTGGTATTTTGACATCAAGAAGTATTTAGAGGACGGGACTTATCCTGAGAATGCAACGTTCAACCAGAAAAAATCGATACGCCGTATGGCCCTCAATTTCTTTGCAAGTAGGGAAATCTTTTAAAGGAGGACTCCAGATTTAGGCCTTCTCAGATGCGTTGATGCTAATGAAGCTGTAAAGCTTCTGGAGCAGATACATGCCGGAGTTTGTGGTACTCACATGAATGGGCTCACTTTGGCCAGGAAGATCCTTCGAGCCGATTACTTTCGGATAACTATGGAACATGACTGCTGCAAGTTTGTGCAAAAGTGTCATAAATGTCAAATGCATGGAGATTTGATTCGGATGCCTCCTCATGAACTCAATGCTATGAGTTCACCTTGGCCGTTTGTAGCTTGGGGCATGAATGACATTGGTCCAATAGAGCCAGCCGCCTCTAATGGACACAGATTCATTTTGGTTGCGATTGACTACTTCACCAAATGGGTGGAAACAGCTTCATATAAATCGGTGACCAAGAAAGTTGTGGCTGATTTTGTTCGCAAAAATTTGATATGTAGGTTTGGAGTACCGGAATCCATCATTACTGATAACGGAGCGAATCTTAATAGTCACTTGAGGAGAGAAATATGTGAACAATTCAAGATTACTCACCGGAATTCCACCGCCTATCGTCCCCAAATGAACGGAGCTGTAGAAGCCGCCAACAAGAACATAAAGAAGATTTTGAGGAAGATGATTGAAAATCGCAGAGGTTGGCACGAGATGTTGCCATATGCTTTATTGGGTTACAGAACAACTGTCAGAACATCAGTTGGAGCTACCCCATATTTGCTAGTATATGGAACAGAAGCAGTTATACCTACAGAAGTTGAAATACCTTCATTGAGAATCATCCAAGAAGCTGAATTGAGTGATACTGAATGGGTTCGCAAGCGGATCGATCAGTTAACACTGATTGATGAGAAGAGAATGGTTGCTGTCTGTCATAGACAACTGTATCGACAGAGAATGACTCGTGCTTTTCACAAGAAAGTAAGATCCAGGACATTTGAAGTTGGTCAGTTAGTTCTTAAGCGTATTTTCCCTCATCAAGATGAATATAAAGGAAAATTTGCACCAAATTGGCAAGGACCCTACATGGTTCGCAAAGTGTTATTCGGAGGTGCCTTAATTCTGTCGGAGATGGATGGCGCTGAATGGCCGAAACCGATCAACTCAGATGCTGTCAAGAGATACTATGTGTAAAGTTTCAGTTTGTATTTCTGTCATTCCCTTGTAATCGTTCTATTTGCTTGTAATTGCTTTGTTTAGAATTTTATCCCTTTTGTAATGAACTACGTTTGACCTGAATTCTCAAGAATAAGATACGTAGGCGGCCTATGTCGGCTTCGGTCACTCCTTTATCCCTTTTTAATAGTTCTTTGTATTTGAACTACGTTCGACCTGAATTCTCGAGAATGAGATACGTAGGCGGCCTATGTCAGCCTCGGTCGGTTCTTTGCTTAAATTTTCTATTTTTGATAATCCTCGAGGGGGAACTACGTTTGACCTGATTCCTACCTCAACGGGTTACGTAGGCGCCACAAGGGCTCGATCATATCTCCCGTAAGATTTCTATTATCCCTTTACAATAGAAACTGGGACAGAATTTTGAGAGGGACTCAAAAAATTCTCAAGAAGATCTCTCCGACAAAGTCAAGACTGAAGTTACTTTGAGATTTGCAACTGGGACAGAATTTTTTGAGAAGATCTTAAAAAAAAAAAATTATATGTTTGCTTACCAACGGTTAAAGATAAGCCAAGACAGTTAACTGGGACAGAAATTTTGAGATGGCCTCAAAATTTCAACAAGGTTCAGCAAGAGTTTAGAGCAACTTTGAATATTTTCCAACAAGTAATCAGATGGACCTCAAGGCATCAACTTCAAAGACGTTCGCTAAAGCTCGACGTGACATGACACTTGGCAGCGACATTTTCCAAATATTATTTTTTTTGAAAATCTATTTTTTCTTAAAAACTTTTATTTCATGTCTAAATTATTTTGCATAAATATGTTTTGTCTTATCTATCAAGAAGCGGGAGATCGGAGAAATCAACCGGAGATAGCAAAGTAAGGAGCAGACAACCGAAGAAATCGACACAGATCAGTTCATTTTGTAAAAAAAAAAACTAACAATTTTTCTGTGGATACAGGTCTATAGGTTTGCCTCAAGATCGGAATATTCTTCTATCCGATGAATACAGAGAAGTCAAAAGGGCGAAGAGCACCCCAAATTGACAACTTTTCTGCGGATACAGGAAATATCTTATGCTTCTTATACCAAGAATTGGGAATATGAGTAGCATTACTTTATTCAAATTCTCAGCAAAGAAAGGTTCATAACGAACATGTAACTATGTTCAGAGATGGGACAAATGAAAACCACGAAGAGAGCAATATTATTATTTCCCAGCAACTAGAGATACCTGGAAGACATTTATCTGCGTTATATTATCAGTTATGATAATATTCCTACCTTGAAGGTTATTTATGTCGTATTGTCGAATGAGACGATACCACTACCCGGAGAGTCATTTATATCGTATTGTCAAATAAGATGATACCACTACTTCGAGGGTCATTTTTATTTATATTGTCGATTGAGACGATATAACTGCCTGAAGAATCATTTATATCGTATTGTCAAATGAGATGATACCACTACTCCGAGGATCATTTTTATTTATATTGTCGATTGAGACGATATAACTACCCGGAGAATCATTTATATTGTATTGTCAAATGAGATGATACCACTACTCCGAGGATCATTTTTATTTATATTGTCGATTGAAATGATATCACTACCCGGAGAGTCATTTATATCGTATTGTCAAATGAGATGATACCACTACTCCAAGGGTCATTTTTATTTATATTGTCGATTGAGAAGATACCGCCACCCAAAAAATACCCCAGAAGATCACCTATGTTGCTCGATGAAGCTTTATCTTCGTTCAGTATCGGGGACGGCGTCATCAAAAGAAATCATACATTGCAAGAGAAAGGAGTCATGCATCGCGAGAAAAAAAATCAATGCATTGCAAGAGAAGATTCATGCATCGCGGGAAAGAAATTCATGCACTACAAGTAAAAATTCATGCATCGCGAAAAAAGAGATTCATGCATTGCAAAATAAGATTCATGCATTGCGAAAGAGATTCATGCATCGCGGGGAAAGAACTCATGCATTGCGGGAAAAAGATTCATGCATCGCGAGAAAAGAGATTCATGCATTCATGCATTGCAAGTAAAAATTCATGCATTGCGAGAAAGAGATTTATGCATTGCAAAAGAGATTCATGCATTGCAAGAGGAGATTCATGCATCGCGGAGAAAAATTTCATACATCGCGGGAAAAGATCATGCATTGCAAGAGATAAGGATTCATGCATCGCGGGAAAAGATCATGCATAGCAAGAGAACGAATTCATGCATATCGGGAAAAGATCATGCATCGCAAGAGAAAAGGATTCATGCATCGCGGGAAAAAATCAAGCATAGCAAGAGAAAGAATTCATGCATCGCGGGAAACGATCATGATAGCAAGAGAAAGAATTCATGCATCGCGGAAAACGATCATGCATAGCAAAAGAAAGAGATTCATGCATCCCAAGAGAAGCTTCATGCATCGCGGGAAAAAGATTCACGTATCGCTAGAAAGATTCGCTCATCAAAAGAGAATCAACATCAACTGCATCATTTTTCTTGCAAATACAACATCAAGAGAACTATCAACATATTACATCTGCCTATTTTATTACCTCATCATCAAAAGAAGAATACATTGAAAATTATATTACAAATACAAAATACGAGCTTTATTTGCTTTACGTCAAACTGAAGAAAGTTGACGTCAAATGTTCAAGTAGAGCAATTAAGTGTCAACACGGCAAAAGACACTATCTTCCCATTTGGGGTTACATTTTTGTACTAATGAGTTTTATCTCAGTCTTTGTCGAGAGCATCCAAGAGGATGGATTCTCAAGCAAACCACAGGTGTGGACGACATCAAAAAGGATGCAGCACAACGTGGAACTTTTTCTTAGCAACGAACTGGGACATAGTCCAAAGAAAAGTACCAAACTCTTAGGACGCGAGCTGAAGAGTGACTTCCACCACAATCGAACCACACTCCTATCAGAAGGCATGTGGGTCCTTCTTTAGGTTTCATGGTTTCAATTTCGCATCCAAAAATTTTGGTCTCCACCAGAAGCAACTTTCCAATCTGAGTGACAACGCACCAAGAGCTTTGAAAATTATGCCCGTGTAAGTTCTTAATTATGGGTGTGAAGTGCACCACATTCATAGCTAAGAGGTTGCAAGCCTCCTTTTCATAGTCGATTTACTTGTCACTCCTCCAGAACCAAAGGATATCTTGCATAATAGATTTCCTTTTCAACCGATAGAGTCGAACTACAAGCAGTCTGATTCCCTAAGTTAAGGGATATGTAGGCGAGATCGGTGATGAAAACTCGGCTGTGTTCCAACATCCACTTTTAAATCCTATTCTCGAGCATTCTGGTCCCTTCATAATACGGTATCAGGATAGCTTTTGAATTTCTTTCAAAATCGTACGTCAAATCAAGCGTATAGAACTACAAGTGACCTGAATTCTCATATAACCTGAGATATGTAGGAAACCCGATTTCAGGGTTCGGCCATAATTCCCAAAGCTTGTACCAAAATATCTTTCCAAAAGGATGAAGATGTGTTCGGTCAAAATTGGGTTTGTCAATTTCGTTTGCCTCGAATTTCTTTCATCAATCCAAGTCAAACAAGCGACAGTTGTTGACACCCACTTTTGACCCTCCACAATATAAATTAATCATTTCGAGCTTCTCCAATTTCAAACGATTTAAAATAATTAGTTTTATAAAGTTTCCAAAAAATAATAATATAGTTTGCAAGATTTTTTTTAATAGTTTTGTCACTTTTCATAAATTTTAGATCATGTACATGATTTACATAATTATGTATATAATTAGTATATTTTATGATTATTCGAAAATCGTCAAAAAAATAATTATTATTATTATATTGTAAATATTAGGGATGGTTATAGTTTTGAGTTAATAAATTTTATGAAATTCAAAATACTTTCCAGTCATTTTTTCAAAATAATTTTATCACTTTTTAATAATAAGTATGTATATTTTTGCAATCACGCTATTTTATAAATATTTGAAAATTATCACAAAAGATTTTACATTTTGGTTAAATATTTTATTAATTTGCTTTAAGTTATAGTTGTAATTTCGAGTTAATTAGTTTTGTAATTGAATTAATTAGTTTATAATTAAGTTAATTATTTTTGTTTTCGTTAAGATTAAGAAGCTCATTAATTAATTTATATTAATTCGTCTTATTTAATTTTTAGCCGATTTCACTAATTAATTCAAATTGGCTATATTTCTTAATCCCAATTGGCTATAGTTGAAATTCAAATGGCCATTTTCTTTTTATAATTCTAGCCCATTTCTACCCCAACCTTAAACTTATTAAGACCAAGTTTTGGGCCCCTTTTCTACCTTTATC
>NC_064288.1:12580956-12623523 GCF_019186545.1 Solanum stenotomum | reverse complement strand
TTAACACTTGCCTAAGGTGTAACCATTCGTACATAGCTATCTAGGTGGATCCACTAAGCTAAAGTCCTATGTGGGCACATAGTTAAGGGTCAAGGAGATTGCTCCTAGAAATCCTAACTTACTAAATGTGGAGATTTCCATCTCATGAGACAACACATACCGTGGGTAATCCGGACTTGCTAAACGTGAGGAAACCTATGTGGGGAGCCGGACTTACTAAATATGAGACCCCCATCTCATTTACATGCCCTTTCGGTGCTAAGCATCTAATTCCCTTTTGTAATCATCTTTAGTCATCACATAAGTTCACATTAGTCTTTACTAGACTCTTATGAAAACATCTTACCATAATAGCTCATATGTGTTCATAAGTGAGTAACAATCCTTTCACTTTAGAAACACTTGGTAAGTCAGTAACCCTTTCACTTTACATTACACTATAATCATGAGAACTACCTTTCAATCATATAGCAATCATACCATAATATACATACATATTTCATAGCTAATTCAAGTGTAGAGGTTTAAGAATAAGAAACTAGGTCATCAACACCATAACAACACATTAGATATAGCATCATTACAATCTAAGTAGTTCACATTTCATACTTGAGTTCAAAGAAGAACCAACCTTTATACCTTTTTGCCCTTCCTAGGACATTCATACTTCAATAACCAATCAGTTCATAACCAATACATAATACAAGGTAATTCATGTAGTAATACATAATCAACATCAATATAAGCAATTGACATATTCACTTCATAGCTTTCAAGGCTTCATTCAAAGACTCAACCCTAATTTCATAGAAATTATACATAACCTAGGGTAGAATCATTATACAAACATGAATTACATAACATCACGTTTGATTCATAGCCTTCGCTCAATATCCAACACAAACTAGGGTTAGAATTAGGAAAAGAAGGAGAAACATGGGTCTCATGGGGAATTCTTCAAGAAACCACAAATACAACATAAATTCATTCATAATTGTTCATATAACATCAATCAAATTCAGTTTATAACATCAATTTCACTTTAGAAAGAAGACCCACGTTTTTGGATTGAAAATCTAGAAATTGGAGATTTTGAAATTCATCTTGAAGGGACCTCTTGGGGAAAGGAATCCCAAGAGTGATAAGAAACCATACCTTAGTTGATTCCTTGAGAATCAATGGAGAAACTCCAAGCAATTTGGGAAAGAACCTTGAAACCCTAGCTCCAATGTATTCTTCTTCTTCTATGGTCTTTTAGAGAGAGAGTTTAGAGAGAAGTGGGAGATTTTTTATTTCAATTGGGTGTTGTGTATAATGACCAAAAACTTGTTAATTTAGACTTAAAAACCAATATATAATTAACCTCTAAAAATACCCAAAACACCCCTACTTAAATAGGACTTAAAAGCAAAAGTCCCAAAACTCCTCATTTAAATGGTCCCCGTCAGGGACCACGGCCAACATTCACGGACCGTGAAGTGCACCACGGGCCGTGGTACTGCCCGTGGTGTTGGAGGCAGTGGCTCCCCTTTCGTGCACAAGCCAACCCTTGGCCAAGGAAAGACCACGGAGCCTCCCACGATCTGTGGTCATGACCACGGTCCGTGGTGATGGTCTTGGTCATGACTTGGCCTTGTGGAGGCAAGGTCTTCAAGCCTTGGTGCCAAGTGATGCTCACGAGCCACCCCTATCCCTCGTCAAGTGCACCAAGGCCCGTAGTGGTGCCCGTGGTGCCTTGGTGATAACGTTCAAATATACTTCTTGAAAAGAAATATAAACGATCGTATGCAATATATTTACCCAACTATGAGTCGGGGTCGATCCCACAGAGAATATGGAAGAATATTGTCAATAGTAAATATTTAACTCGATAGTTGTTATAAAAATGGGGGATTTAAATTGAAATAAAATAAACAAACAATAAAAAGATAGCTTTGAACTAAGTATTTATTTATATTCAGATTATTAAAAGTAACTAGGAATGTGTTCCCCATAAGCTCATAACACAGCAATCCTAATAATAGTAATCATTTTCTAGTGTATTACATGCAAAGTGATAAATTAGGTATCTCTAAATCCTTGGTCCGGCATCTAGCGAATTTCACCCCGCACCTTGGTCCGGCCACGTGTGTATAATTTACTAACACTTACATTTACCTCATATTAGACATCATAATCGATGTTTGGCTTAGTTATTACTTCGCACCAATCGACACTAGCCTATTAGATAGTATCACACTAAATCTATGTTGATAATTCTTTTCTTGTTAATTACCTCCTCGGTCCGGTAAGTAGTAACAAGGCAAGTTCTAACGTTGGCCACCGTTAAAAAGACTTCTAAACGAAAGAATTATCAATGCATGCAAAATACTAGTCAAGAATTGCTTATTTACTAATCATACTTTGTTAATCGCTCATGGTTCCCACAACCCTAGTTATGAAAGTTAGTTACTCATTATCTCAAAAACACAATCAAAATTTATTAAAATAAATATGCTTGTGTTAATCATAAAAAGTTAAGAACAATAGCTAAACTATCTTTTATTAATCACGAATACAAATAAATAATAAAGGAGAAGAAAGAATAAATCAGAATTCTCCGACCTCCAGGGCGGCTATTCCAAAGTTCCTAAGCTAGAAGAAAATTTATATTGTGTCTTGTATCTTGGTTCTTGGCTTCCTCCCAAATAATTATTTCTCTACACTATTTATAGATGTAGAAAACCCTAAATAAAATAATTAAGTTCAATACAAATTAGGAAAACAAAACCCAATTAAATTGGGTTTTCCATGTGGCCGCAATTTATGGAAATTCTTGGCGGCAATGGTGGTCAGCTGGTGACACGTGGCAGCTGCAACCACATTCAAATTGAATTGGAAAGTCCTTCTTTGCACCATATATAGAAATATATTATTTTAATAAATTTAATCCATTAAGCTGTTTGCTTGATTTCCTTATTCAACCTTCCATCTTTAATTCGTTTTAGCTCCAAACTTTTTGAATTTTGCGTCAATTTACTCCTACAAATAAAATACACTATTTAGCACAATTTATAAAATTAATGCTCAAAAAGGACAAATATAAATAATAAATATGAGGCAAATAATGATTAAAAATATGTATTTTTAGCCTCACATCACTTGGGCAGTAGCTACCCTAACAACCCCCAACTCCCTAAAAGACAAGAGAACTCCACGCCCACCTTCACGAGCCGTGAAGTGGACCACGACTCATGGTCCCTCTCGTGAAGGGTGAGGCAGTGTCTGGGACACTTGGAGGTCCCTCTCCCTTGACCAAGGAAACTCCACAAAGCCTCCCACGGTCCATGGTCATGACTACGAGCTGTGGTGATGGCCGTGGAGTTTGAAGCAGTCGCTCCAATTTTGGGGCAGCCTTGGCCTTAGGCCTTGGCTTGCCCCTTTTGTTTGGCACTCCTCCCTTAGGCATTAACTCATAGACCACCATAGCACACCTAAATGGTCTACTAACTTAGGGGAATTCATTTTATAACTTATTGACACTATGTTTAGGCTCTAGGTCAACCTACGAAATTTCTGGGGTGTTACGGGATGTCTCAACATTCATTAACTCGAACTAAGTGATAGACACACCCTTTGGAAACTAAATTTCTCGCCTTAAGGTATGAAATGAAATGACCCTTAGGCACTACTAAACTGCTACTCCACTCTATAACTGGCTCATTAGGAATTTAGAACCAAATAACTCGAGTTCTACCATCAATGGAGGCATAACAGGCATGAAGTCAGTCCAGGCCTACATTAACATCAAATCTACCATGTCTAACTCAACTAAATCAGCCATGGTGTTCTTGTGATTGATGGAAATGACACAATCACGATAGACTCGCTCAACTAGAATAGACTCCCCAACAGGTGTAAAAACACAAAGGGCTCACAAAGTTTCTCAGGAAGAACAACAAAATTCATTGCAACATAAGGAGTCACAAAATATAAACTTACTCCTGGGTCTAGCAAAGCATAGACATCAAGAGTAAAAACTTTGATCATACCAGTGACAACATCTGGTGAATTCTCTTGATCTTGACAACTAGTGATCGCATAAAGGCGGTTTGCTCCTCCGCTAGTACCGGAAGTAGCTCCTATAGGTGCAGCTCTGTCTGGTGGAGCAACTGATGAAGATTGGGCTCTATTCCCATTACCTTGCTGGCTCTTAGGTCACTCCTTCATGAAGTGACCCTCTTGTCCACACTTGAAACAAACTGTGGAGCCATCGCGACACTTACCTGGGTGGTTCCTACCACACTTAGCACATGCAGGAGCCCAGTTACCTTCTTGTGCCACACTACCCTAAGACTGGGCAGGTCTAGCTCTGAAGTGCTGCGAATTCTGACTATTGTACTCACCTTTGTTTCTGAGGCAACTTCTCTTCCTCAATATGCTGCACATAAACCATCAACCTTGCTATATCTCCCCTATTAAGATAGTTGTCTTGCCTTCTTTGCTTGACAGATGGGACAACCCAACAACAAATAGACTCATCTTGCTTCTCATATCCGCAACCATCTCCGGAGCATAGCGAGAAAGTTGGGTGAACTTCAAGTTGTACTCATGAACACTTAGTGAATCCTGCTTAAGTATAAGGAATTCCCGTACCTTGGCTTCTCTCAGTTCACGGGGAAAGAAACGCCCTAAGAAAACCTCCTCAAACATAGCCCAAGTCAAAATGGGTGCACCCTCAACTCTATCCTTCTTCCACTGGTTAAACCAAGTCATAGCAACATTCTTTAGTTGATATACAGCTAGTTCCACTCGCACAACATCGGCAAAGTGCATTACCTCAAATACCTTGTGCAGTTCCTCAACAAAATTTTTCAGATCCTCAATAGTGATTGAATCATTGAAGCTTGGAGGATTCATCCTAAAGAACTCGCGGATGCTCGAAGTATCAACCACTTCCTGTTGAGCCCCTCTTTGTTTTCCAACTTGGTTGGTCACAGCTTGACTTAGCATTCAAATTGCTTCTCAAAATTCAGCATTGGTGACCTCTCCTTGGGGTTGCACTTCAAGTGTATTAGGTACCCCTTGCTCCTCAACCTTCCTCCTAGCAGAACGACCTCGAACAACTCTTCGTGGAGGCATGATCAACTGAAATACACGCGCAAGCATGAGTTAGAAAGAGACTTTATATAGATGAACTCTATTGCACGAAAAGAGTATGAAAGAAGTAAAGAAATTTTCTAAATGTTGCAGCCTCCTAATTATAGATGTGGTGCGTTTCACACCGATAACTAGGACTCTATTGACACGACTTCATAGACTCCCTAGGACTCTTGAACTCTGGGCTCTGATACCAAGTTTGTCACGTTCCGAGCCTACACCCTGGGCGGGACTGGCACTCGAGAACCATTGTCGGCCCCAAGCGAACCCTTGGCCTGACTTCACTTATAGCGAAAGGCATAAATAATAGGAAACAGTCCCAAAGGACAACTCATGCAATATCTTAAAGAAATAATAAACTAGCCGAAACGGCAACTTAAGTCTTAACATCAACAACTGAAAGTGGAAACACAATAGAACTATAATTGATTTGTCTATGAAGCCTCTAAAACAAAGAGGGATGTCGGGACAAGACCCCAGATCAACCTAACAACTAAAGTACTAAATCAATGATAAAGAGGTCCTCCGGATAGCAAGAAGGCTCACCAACTGACTCTGAGTGCTCAACTGGATCAACGAAGTGCTGGATGTTGATCCTAGTTACCTGTTTTTGCATTATAAAACGATGCAGGCAAAATGGCATCAGTACATTGAATGTACGAGTATGTGAGGGGAAAACTAAACATGACATAAGCTTGAAACAAATCTGAAAAGAACACTTACCTTAACTTGACTCAATTCATGAATACTCAACTCAAATGCAAAGTGAAAACAACAATAAGGCTGCAGTTTATACAAAGCGTTTAAAACGGTAGATGACAACTCAATGTATTAAAGAAATACAATAGCAGCTCAGTTTACATATAAAGTAATATAATACTGTGGGAGTGTCTCTAACCGACAACTACCACTATGAGCCTAAGTGATGATACAACGTCTCACCCACACTGCCAGAACTATCCTATACCTTGCCGTGATATAGAATGCCTCAAATAAGTTCTACGCTAAAATTCACTAAGGAATCATCTAAAAAGTATTATCCTTTCTACCTATGATGACTACATGGTTTATGGAAACTTGAGTTATTATGAACTCGTCCCCATATCGGTGCTCAATACTATTCCCAAAATATACTAAACTCATATGTTTTAAAAATAAAACTCTTTCTGTGATTTGAGAAAATTACTCAAAAACTAGATCAAAGGCTCTTTGGAAATTAGTGTTTCCTCTCTTGTTTAAATGTGAAACATTTCAACTCTTAGGAATACTTAGTTCCCGTATAATCTTTGAAGAAATGAATTTTACTCTTACTCTTTACTCAACTCAAAACTCAAGTCTTAAAACAAAGTTAAAATGTTTGTAAAAGACTTTTGGAAGACTCTCTTAACTTGACTCTTAACTTTCGTTGAATTGAATTATGGATTCAAGGCTCATGATCTCATGTTTATGGATGATTTCGTAATGTTTAGATGTACCTTAAAGTGTAGAAATCGACTAGAAAAAATAGGTACATTGCTAGGGAACTAGAATGGAAAGAAGTAGGAAAAGGTGGAAGAATTGGCGCACTGGCGCTCTGAGAGGCGCGGGGCGACAGGAGGGCAACTTCAGAAGCTAGGGTGGGGCGCTCTGGCTGGCGCGGCGCCCCATGGCTCAAACTTCAGAAGTCCCTTTGGGGAGTTCTGAGAGGCGCGGCACCCTAGCCCCCTCCCTTGATTTTTGACGAATTTTCTTGCTCGTTTTCCAACTCTAAACCCTCTAAATTCAATTGGTTCTTTCCCCAAACACTTAGAATCGACTAATTCAACAAAATGTGTAAGATTATACTCAAACCAACACCTTATTTCATGAATCAAACTCAAGAAACTTCAACAACAAAACCCACAAGAACTTAAACAAATTTCATCAAGAACTCATAATCTTTTCTTACAAAAACACAATTTCGCTGAATTGAATTATGATTGGCGCGTGGGTGAACTAACCCAACGTTATGTGATCTCACATACCTCGTAGGGATCACCCCTTGACGAAATCCACGACCTTAGCTTCAAGAACTTGACGATTCCTTGCTTTCCCTTCTCTTTTCTCCTCTTCTTTTCTCTTCTCTCAAAACTCTAACTCAAATTTCAAAAGCGTAAACTGACCAAATTCAGTTTAGACCCCTATTTAATTACCAAAAACGAAATAACTTAATTGGGTATGGAAAATACGAAAATACCCTTCCAATATCCGGTTTTAATTTTTCTTATCTAGACAACCCAACTTCAAATGGACATATCTCACTCATACGAACTCAGAATCGAGAAAACTCAGCGGCGTTGGAAAGATAATTCAAAGATCTTTCCTACGGTATCTAGTAGAACACCTAACTCATCCTGAACTAGGAGTTATGGTCATTTGAAGTTGACAAAAACTCAAACTTGACATAACTTGACCAACTTTTCCAGATTTTTCATTCTTTCCAAAAATGCCTCTTTCTAATTCTAGCTCTTTCTAGTTCTTTCAAATAGCGAGGTGTTACAAAAATATGTGCAAATTATTTATCTTCAAGACCCTCAAGGATTCACTTCAACCAATGTTAAGCCTTGTTGTAGCAAAATGACCAGATAACTCAAAAGATTTCAGATTTAGATATTCAGCAATATCCAATTCTTCCAAAGAATAACTAGAATAAGGGAAGTGTTCAAGAGTTGGTGCTTGGATCTTAACACCTTGTTCCCTCTCTATCGTAATGCTAAGTGACCTAATCTTTCGAAGATTCCGCACCTCAAACTTTTAAAAAATACACCAGATTACAATTCCTCAGCACCAGTTCTCGTAAATATTTTGCTGTCAACATTTTATAAATATTGAAGGATGAATGATATCCTAAATTTCTGTAGACTACATCTCTTACACCATTTTGAAGAGCAATCAAACCACTTATCAATCAAAAAGAAAAAGTAACCAGTAGGTGTTGCAATGTCGATAAAAAGTTCAAACTTGTCAATAGGAATTTTCTCATCCCAGTATCGCTTCATAATTATATCCACTCTATCGGTGTCAATTTTACCTTTAGATCTACTTATACTAAGGAAAAAAGAAATGCAGATTTAGAAAGCGGCACAAGCAGGGACATTCCATACACAGTCTACATTTAACATGTAGCAAAGATAACTTTGGTTAGATACGGTTGTCTTAGTTAATTCAAAAGACAAGCTACTTTTCACTACCAAACTACATGTAAGCTAGTACCAACTTTGAACACCATATATCCGAAGTTATACAAAACAGTACACATGCAAAAAAAAAAACAGACAAGTTAAATGATGGCATCAAAATCGAGTATCCATTCAAATAATGAACAAACTTTAACTTGTTCTGTTTTCCTGTTATACCCCTGACTGGAAGTGAAGGAGCATATAGGAAAAACAAAAATGCAATTGATATAGAGTTCTATTTTTACAGTCTTAATTATGTTACTCTCTTGCTCTAATAGCAAGCTAAACAAGCACATTCCACCAAGTACTTGCTAACTCCCATCAGCGTAGGGTAACTTTGCCACCAACATTTACGTAGATCAGAAGAAATCATCTAGCACCTTTTCTTCCGGCTGAGATTTAGAACCTGTAATGTACCAGATTTAGCTATAATGATCAAGAAAACAACTTCATGAAAACCATTGTCCAAAATGTGAAGGATTAAAAGAATCCTATGTGACATTAGAAATAGAGTAGGGTATGAACTGCCAAAAGATTCGTTAATAACATCAAATTGAGCACTGAAGCAGGATTCTAGAAATACGAAAGACAAAACATATAGACATCATCATTAGAAAATATGGTTGCACTTCAAGCCCAGTAAGAAGAATCACAAGCACAATAAAAACAATATCTGGATTTATCAGCAACAGATACGCTCCAGTAAATCTGAGTAGTATAGCTAAAGGCAGAACCATATAACATATCGACATCATCATTAGAAAATTTGTGCTGGAAAAAAAAGAGATACATCTAAAATCTATGAAAAGAAAGCATAAATCTAAACATGGAAGGAAGTCACACACTACCAGAACTAAGGAAGACTGATAAACAATTGTACCAGAATCGAGGAGATTGACTCGTGTAAAAATGAAATCAGGACGAGTCAGCAGCCTACTAGAAGGAAAGCACACCCTATCAGAAGCAAGGAAGATTGATTTGCCTCAAGGAAGAATGACTTTTCTAAAGATGGAAACAAGTTAGCCACATACCACAAGGAAAAAGAGCACACACTTATCCTAGTCACTATTTCATCTTGTAAAAAGATTGTCTTCAATATAGTTAACTAGTGCTTAGAAAAAGAAAAGAAAATGAGGTATTAGAAAACTATACGAATAGAGGATGTGACCAACAAGTGAATTGTAATCTTCCATGTCAAGGAGTTCACAACAGGCTATATGTCTAATCAGAAACATTCAAGCTCTAAAGAAACCATGGGGACTGGATTAGGCACCACATCGGTGATTCGAACAAGTACAAAAATCTTTGTGTCAACTATGTCTTTTATCTCTTTATGCCTTATATAATATGTTGTTTTATCTAATTGTCTATATCGTAGGGTAGTCGACTTGAAAAAATCAACAAATGTATATATTTGTGTCCTGAAATAAACAATACTTATAGCAAGAGAACCACATTTGCACATACTAAAATGTCTTGCTCAGATATAGATATTCTAGTCGAAGTAACAGATCAACACAAACAAGATGATGAGAAGGCAGAGAAGTTACCAGTGCTATCCACACAACTTTCCTTTTTGAATGCGTCTTGAATGCATACTCCTTTCGTAAGCTGATATGATTATCAAATTGATCATTCTGGTAATTGTAAACCTCAAATGGAAAAAGAAAGCATCATAGGAAAGAAAAGTACAATTCATCAATTAGCTATACCTTTTCCTTGATTGATTCAATACGATGCAACAACTCTTTTCCACTTCTTTTTTGCGAGCCACGCAAAATACAAATGCCAACATTCAAAATCTTTTCAATGTCAGCACGAGAAGCAACAGATGTGCAGATGTTTAAAAGCTTCAGAGCATGTGGAACCAAATCCATCCTTGAATCACAATATCGACATAAATACTGTGCATCCAAATTGATGCTTCCTCCGACTGTCCCAGCCATGTAAGCTCGTAGAGCACAATCTAGATGGGAAATATGTCCACATATGTAGCCATCTACTGTTGCTTCACATCGAATGTAACTGTACACATCATAGTCTGAAGTGATAGTTTTACAGCAAAGGATGCAACAACAGTCTCGGCAAAAACCAGGATCACTGCAACATATATCACAAAGCATGGCCGGAAAAGGATTTTCTAATGTTAAACTGCTACAGATTCTGTTACCAGCCTTACAAGTAATGGCTCTTATAGGAGAATCAGATAGTAAAGACTGCAATTCTGTTCCTGAAGATGTAGTCCTCTCTTTCATATCTGAGTCAAAATCAATATCTAATTAAAAAGAAAACAAATTTGGCATCAGGTCAATAAGAAGACGTGGTAAGTTTTTTTTTAATTGATGCAAACAACCGAATAAATAGCTACATGTTATATACCAAAGAGCCCTGTCGAAGCTAACCTTTCGAGCTTGGCGACTGCTTCGAAGGAATCATCCAACTAAATGAGGCAAAGAATTGGTTTATATCCATGCCAAGATACTCAGTCTGGAGATACTTTTTAACTGAAATCTTACTTCGAAAAGCATTTTTCTTTCCACCTAAATGCTTCGGAAGATACAGATATCTATCTATAAAGGTGCCTGAACTTGTAACTCTTTTCCCTACCCGCCAGCCCCACTTATCACCAGCATTTGGCCAATCTACAGGAGCATATGGTAAGCCTTCTCCAGAGTCATACTCAGAAACTGGATAAAGTTGAAGCCCAATTTCATTGATTCTAGAAGCACTCCCATTATATACAATACGTGCACGACTCTCCCCAATCTCCTCATTGGCGGACATTTAGCTGGAAATCTCTAACTCTGTTGATACTAATGAAAGTCTGAAACCATAGAAAAATAAAGAAACGTCAGAAGTCCACAGTAGAAAGCAAACCATTTTTGTCTATAAAATATTGGAGAAAAAAACAACTAAAGGAGAAACTCCAAAAGTTGGGAATATTCTCCAGGAAAACAAGATAGCTAATTTTCGACCTAAAGAAGTTATGCTTCAGATGAAGATAAAGGTAAAACCTTTCGGCATGAGCTACAAAAACACTCTCCTCCCAAGGAAAAAATGAAACACAAAAAAATATCAATGCTGATCAGCAGAATGTTTGTATATAATGCAACATGCTTGACATAAATACCTAAAGTTCAAAGCCACCTTTGGTGTGAAACTTTTACTAAGATACATAGAACATTAATTTTGAAGAACTTGGTAAGCAACAAAAAAATTTAACAAATATTTTCAAAACTAGAAACTTAAAACTAGTAAAGAAAATAGAATCTGAAACAGATGAAAAATAATAAACAAAATATTTTCTCAAAGAAGAAAATTGAACCCACTGAATGCACAATATTTTCTTAAGGAAATTAGTCCCCTCAAGTACTCGAGGTTAATGGAATATATCCTCTCATAATAGAATAATCTTACTCACCAGTGTATCGATACTTAAAACCATGGTGTCAGCAAACCACTCAGCAATAGTAAAGTACACATAGAATACTAGATTTAATAGAAAAGAAAGAAGTTCAAAAATTTGTTATTGAAAAATAAGAGGAACCCCTCTATTTTATTTTTTTTGGTGAACGAAACTTTTCATTTCAAAACCAAAGTGAACCATTACAAAACTAAATAGGTGCAGACCACCTATTTCTCGATCCTGCTAACCACATCCATCAATACATGTCCTACTAAATATATAAAAGAAAATATACGCTATGTATAGGAGAAACAATCTATCTCAAAACTATTCAACGACTGCTATGACAATAGATGGTAGTGTGAATAAGTTCTTATTGTGCCTTATCAGAAAGGCCACAATCCTTCAGAAAAGTCGTAACTTTTCATAAAAATCACAACTGTTCAAAAAAGTCACAATTCTTCATAAAAGTCAAAAGTCAAAACTCTTTATAAAAGTCACAACTCTTCAATTTCATTCACATCTTTTAAAACCTAACAATTACTCGTGGCATCAGATAAATTGTGGCCTTGAAGGGTTCTTTTTAAGTAGACCCCACAACATACAAGTCCTATTATGGTCTCAAATCCTTTTGGTAGGTACAAATTTAATGTTCTCATGAGTTCAGAAAGCAGAATAAAAAAATAAATCTCCTTTCAAAAATGCACAAACAATCTCTGTCAAAAATTATACAACACATTTTTGGTTTCATCCCACTAATGTTATGTTTTCAAGTTACTTCACCCCTAATTTTTTAGAAATGTTAGTTAGCAATTAGCACTATTATTTTAGCCTATATATTATATTAAACTTATTAAGTACTATTTATAGAAGACAATTCCATTTAGAATAGGTAGTTCGCAGTTAGCACTATTATTAAGTGGTGGAACTAGGTATTGGCAATGTTGTAAATTGGATCCCCTTTGTTAAAAAATTATACTGTGTAACTAAGGCAAACATAATCTTTCTAGTTATATGTAAATTGTTAAATCTCCTTTGACATAAGGGAAGATACTAGTGTAGTGGCAAATGGAGTTCAAAATTTATTTTAGATCATATATTTAAATCTTAGGTATACATTCTAGTATTTATCTCAAAAATTATTTTTTGAATCTCCTTCCGCCACTACTATAATTTCACCGAGAGTCCTGTTTAATCCATCTATCAACTCTAGATTAACTATTTATAAATAGCAACCGATACATTATGCTTCCATGTTACATTTCATCATACAAAGAAATTAATTAACATTTGCACCTAACTCGAAAAGTTATCCATTTCCCACGACCATGTATATAGACAATAACTTTCTTATACAAATTTTGGGGACTCTAAATATCCATTCTTCGACACTACAAAAGCTAGCTTTTAATGTAGGAGAGCCTCAACGGCTCCACACTAGGTAGTTTTCACTCTACCACAAGTAGGTAGCTTTTTTAGAGGTAGCCCTTTTCAATTTGGGTGGTCAGCGCCTTCCTGGAATGGTGGACACGGAGGGTGATGGATATGATTCTCATATCATCGATACAATCAAGGAAAACATGGAATTAACATAGAGTAAAAAACACAATAAAAATGCTTCTAACACAAATGAGTATATCTTCCTACTTTAAGAAAAAAAAACATAATAAATCATTATCATATATAGTAAGGACGTGTATATCAATTAACATGGGAATCTCTAATTGAATTTGGGTAGATACCTGAGGAGATTAAGGACTTGAATAAACTCGATCTGCTGGTAATCCTAAACGAAGGCGAAAAATTAAAAATTCAATAGAAAAGGAAAAAGGGAAATCAAAACCCTAAAACCTTGTGAAATACAAAGGTTGTAATAAGTATTATTTTTAGTATTTAAGAACTTTTATACTCTTCATGTCTGAGTTGGTACACACCTGTCACATTCCTTAACGAGCAATAAAGAAAAGAGTAATTTTACTGGTTAAAGCATAAATACCCCCCTAGACTATGACCGAAATCTTAGAAACACAGCTTAACTAAACTAAGGTCCTATTACCCCCTCCCCCCCCCCCTCCGAATTCATTTTTTTGTAATTTTGTACACCTTTTGTCTTACGTGGCACACTCCGTGACTCCACGCAATTGAAGCGCGTGGGAGATATTAGGATTCTATGTAAGCCAAAAAGGTGTACAAATTTACAAAAAATAAAATGGGTTCAGGGGGGTAATATGACCTTAGTTTAAATAATTAAATTTTATTTTTCAAATTTAATATAACCTTATCATTGCATTTGTACATCCAAACAGCACATGTGTAATTGTATTGTAATTACATTGTGGCAAACAAGCAGGTAGGTGTAATTACTGGGTTGTGTAATTACTGTGTTGACATTTAGAGTTTTTGGCCAAAAACATCCTTAAACTATACCCCAAAATTAAACTATATCTTTAAAGTATCATTCTTAGCAGAAAACATCCTTCAAATAGTTAAACGTGAACAGTTTTCATCCTTCTGTTAGATATCATCAAAAAACTAATGGATCCTACAGAAACATGAGCAGTTCACATGACCATCAACAAAGTTTTACTGCATAATTTCATTACCTGTTGTAAGAAGTTCCTGAAAAAAACATATTAAAAATCTTAGACACTATTGCTTACCGAAACAAAAAATATTTGGAAGGTGTGGGGATACATGATCTGTTATTTTTCTCATTAGTAACGGAAAGAAGTTGGAACTTGATTATCTTTACATTTTTCATAGTCAAACTATATTTAGATCAATAATTTTTTTGGCCAATCTGATATTGAAGTGATCAAAATATTGATTATGTCTCGCATTTGAGTCATTCTACATTAGTAGAAGCGGAAGTCTCCAACAAACGCCGTTTCTAGCATATTATGTTGAGAAGAAACATATTTCTATTAATAAAAAAAATAAAAAAAAATATTTCAACTAATAATATTTTTAATATCAAATTACATGAAGAAAAAAAAGCTTCCAAATTAAAAGATTTTGCATAATGCTAAACTCAATTACCAAAAAAGTACACGATTAGTATTTTTGGCATATCTAAGAATAATAATTGCTAATGGATGACTTAATTTTTGTGGGATTTGTTAGTTTTCTAATAAATTCAAGCAGAAGGATGAAAATTGTCCACTTTTAAATACTTGAAGGATGTTTTCTGCTAAGAATGATTCTTTAAAGATGTAATTTAAGTTTGAGGTACATTTTAAGGATGATTTTGGCCAAAAACTCTTGCAATTTACTATCCTAGTAATCATATCAATTCCAATTATCATATGACTTTCCAAACAAACCCAAAGTGTGAAGAGTGAAGACAAGATAGGAATTGGAATGCGTTTTGATTTTCTCTCACAAAAGATTTGGTTTGATGTTAGTACATATGGTTTGTCATTTATATATTTTCTATTTAAATTGCTTCATAAGTTAAATTCCATAAATGGACATATAAGAATATTTTTTTCATCAAAATCATAGAATTATTTTTCTAATAGTAAAATCATAATATTTTAAACCATTTTTTAATATTTAATCTAATATCTACCAAACTCGATTAAAAGAGGATAGACAAGACTTGACCCCAAAAGAATTAAGGAAAAATGACATGGTAAACCTCTCAAACTCGAAATTTAGAGCTGATATATCATTTGTTACAAAAGTGACTCATATACACTTCTATTATTACATAAATAGGTATATTTTAGAGCTCATATATCATTTGGTACAAATTAATTTTATTTTATGTTTTCGATATATTATTAAAAAAATAAAATCTATATAGGTATATTTGAAACTTTCATAAAGTTAAGAGGTATATTTGATTATTTCCCAAAGTTAAGAGGTACATTTGATCTTCCTCAACTATGAGTTTTTTTTTTTACCTTCTTTAATTCAATGAATAATTCGTTTTTATTATCTTAATGATCAAATTATTTCTACACTCATCTTCATATAAAATTTATGGAAAATGGTCAAATATACCCTTGTACTATTGAAAATAGTCTATAGATACCATTCGTTATACTTTTGGATCAAACATACCCCTACCACTATACTTTGGCACATGTATACCCCTAATTTTAACAAAAGGACATATATCAACTTAAGAATCAAATAACCCACCTCCAATTTCAAATACCCAATTCCTTTGCAATCCACCCATTTAACCCATTTTCTTTGATGACCCACCTTGAACC
The DNA here is from genome assembly GCF_019186545.1 of Solanum stenotomum. NCBI lineage: Eukaryota > Viridiplantae > Streptophyta > Magnoliopsida > Solanales > Solanaceae > Solanum > Solanum stenotomum. The sequence continues at coordinate 12,607,558 of NC_064288.1, read as the reverse complement.
AAACCCATTTTCATAAGTCATCTTCTCTATCTAAAAACTCAAGGAGGAAGTGCTTGCGGTGCACTAAACTTGCGGGAGTTCGGGGAAGGGCTAGTTATACTGTACAAGTTAACTACAAGAACTTCTCCTCATCATTGATTCACTAGCTGAAAACTCATCTCTATCTATTAATATTTCTTTTCTCCATCTAACTTTGAAGCAAAAACTAAGAAAATTAGTGTAGTGAAATTGGGAATGTAGAGCAAATAACTGCATTATTACTGTCAGTTGTCTTATCCACTTTGATGCAAAAATTTCCCTAAAAAATACAATTAGCAAAATTGAAAAATCAGCAAAGAGTTCGTCATAAAATTTCATGTGATCTTCGTGCCATTATTCAATTAGATGGTATAAGCTTTTCACTTCTTCCTTGAGTTTCAAGGTGAGCTTTGGTCGTGGTTGAGTGCTGATTTTAATGGAAATATGGAAATGGATTTGTTTTTTTTTAATCTAAGGAGAAACCAAATCTAAAATATCAAATGTCAGAAATCAGATCCGATTAAAAGCAGTCCGAAACTGGAATGATTAAGGCCCGGAGATCTGGATTCAGAAATCGATAACCAAAAGCAAACTTTGTCGAGTGTGCATTGTGTTTTTGCCTTCGTTCATAGGACCTTCGATCAATATCAAAACTCAGCACATTACCCCAAACAACAACAGCTACTAAACATGATTTTTTACTGAAAATATGAATAGTTGTTTAATCGAAGTAAACAAAAGAGAAGATTTTGGATTTGGTTCAATGTGGGTCACCAGAGGAAATGGGTGGGTTTTAAAGGAATTGAGTATTTAAAATTGTAGGTGGTTATTTGATTCTTAAGTTGGCATGTGTCCCTCCATTAAAATTGGGGGTATATATGTGTCAAAGTATAACGGTAGGGGTATATTTGATCCAAAAGTATAACAAAGGGTATATATAGACTATTTCCAATAGTACAAGGGTATATTTGACACTTTTCCGTAAAATTTATCATAGATTCCCCCTTTTTTGCAGATACAAAAAAATAACTTACAATGTAGCCTCAAAAGAACAATCTTAAATTATTTTGTTCTTTTTCCATTCACGTTTCTTTCTTTTTATTACTCATATTTTCAAACTAAAAATTAAAGGAAAAAGGATCGGATATAACCCTCAACTTTACAATTTATAGTTGATATATCCCTTGTTTCAAAAGTAACTTACATATATTCTTACCATTACAAAAATGACTCAGACATACTCTTTTTTTCTAATGAAAGCGAAAAAATAGTATTAAATTATTTTTTTTTGTATTTATTTTATGAAATTGAAATCCATGAAGGTATATATGACACTTTTGCAAAGTTAAGGGGTACATTGGAATGGAGTGATAAGTAAAACGTATAGAGAAAAATTAGGTGTCGTTAAAAAAATGAAAAGAGTTTTAAAAAATTATGGAAGATCACTAATGAATAGAGAATTTTGGACTCATTTTAGTCTTCTAGTATACCAAAAGTAGTGTTCTCAATGTCCATTTACATCTTATTCTGATCAAAATGTATTTGTATTTCAGTTATGAGACCATAAGCATGGAGATATAGGAGATCAAAAGCAGTCAAAAGACTTGAAGAAATATGCAAGGGCGACACTGAGCGTCACCCAAGTTGACTCGGCGCATCGCCAAAGGTTACAATTCTTAACCCTCAAGTTCATCTCAGTTTGGCAATATCAAGGAGAAGACGGTGTGTCATTGAAGTGATTCGGCGATGGTCATTGGTGTTGCTGAATGTAATACGCACCTGAAAGAAAAATCAAAGTTGAAAAGTCTGAGTGGAGATGAAATCTACCATTTAGCGCATAACCCGACGTGCTTGATTGTCCCGACTTAGTTCACTGAAATAACACTATAACGATCCATCCCGATCGCTACTAATAGGGCAATGGTGAAAGAATTTGGGTCAGAAAGCTTTTCGGATAGTGACTCAAAAATTTTAGGGTAGGTCAACCTCAGAAGGAATTTGAACTAGGTGCACTCTAGGACCGTCTGATAATGGGTGGGGTTAAATGTCTAGGCTTGGTGGAAGTTTTCTTGTAGACAAGACAATAAGGAACCCATAGGGCTTCATAGAATCGAATTCGAGTGAGTAAAACTTCAAAAATCAAATTTGGCGTGAAAGGGGTCGTTCGGGATGTCAAGGGAAAGATGTGTGCTGTCAAAAATGGGATTTTAAGGATTTTTTATTCTTTGAAGTTCGCATAGTCCTCTATAGAGGGAGGCGTCCTCTATAGTGGGTGTGTGCAGGCACTATAGCAGGGTTAGTTCTGTTATAGCGGAGTAAAACAGGATTTTATGCAGAAACAACTCTAAAACCTCCTATTTTTTGCACTTTTGTTCTTGGAATTGGGAGGGGAAATTTAGGGTTGTTTGCACTCAATTTCCCTTGAAATTCTTTGGTAAAGGTAAGTTTGTTACTCCCAAAACTTGTAAATTGATTCTTAAGCCTTAGAATAATTTATTACTCTTGAGGGAGGGTTTTGGCATGGTTTCATGATGGAAAAAACCCCAAGTTGGCGAGGATGATCATGAAATGGCTTGGGGTTAGGATTTGGGTAAGATCCGGATATTATTAGGTCATTTTTTTTATTAATTGTTACATGTATTTACTATTTTAGATCAAGAACAAGCCAATGCATTTTAAAAGGGGAAAGCTCGAGTTCTTTAGAGTTTCCAAGAGGCTTAATTCGAGGTACGTGATGGTTACATATTTTTTGGTATATGTATGTATGCATGTCTACTGCTATATAGTATCATTGGTACAATGCATGTTAAGAAAAACATAAGGAAGCATACGAAATGACATCATGTTGATAATCTCATGCAATGGACATGTTTATGTGACTTGAGGCTTTCAAGTAGTGTTGTCCATTGTGTTTGTAATTTTTCATGATTATTTGTGATTGTTGGTTGACTTAAGTATCACACCGGTACAAAAATACTAATGGTTGGCTCGGATAACAGTTGGATCGGATATGACACCTGATATAATTATAAAATCTTATTGACTCGGGTACCATGTTGATACACTAACAGCTTGTATAAGGGTTTCATGAGAGGATTGGGTATGTGTTTATGGTTCCTTGAAAGGACAAAAAAATTGCATTCGTGATTATGTGGGACGTGCATCCACGTGTTTGTTGTTTCATGATGTTGTGACTAGGAGTCTATATATATATTGGTGATTGTAGTTGTATATTTTGAATTGTGTTACTATAATGTAGTAAATTGTTTAAACTCATATCTTGTACTGACCGTGTAATCCTACCAGTGGTTTGTGTACTGATAATGTCATGTTCTTCCCTTGTTAAGTACAAGACATCTTTCAACAGCTAAGATGAGACCTCAGTTAAGAGACATTTGACTTTAAATTCAAGGGTGAGCTACTTTTTCAGGTTGTGATGGATTCTTCTATCATCTCTTGTCTATTCTTTTGGACACAGACATTAGACTAGTAGATTATGTTTTCTAAGTTTTTGGGGGGTTGCATCCCCATTATTGATTACATTTAGAGATTTGGTACTACCACTTTAATTTCAGTTCTTAGGAATTTATTTTGCATGAACATTTGACTATTGATTGAGTTTATTCATTTCCTTAGTTGCTTTTAAACTATTTTCTTAATATTTATTTGATGTCTTGGTTTTAGAAATTACATGTTGGTTTAATTTTGGGTTAGTAGTTGGTTCTCCCACCTAGTGGTTTAGTGTGTGTCACTCACGATGGTCTAGGTCATGACAGACGCTGAGAGCAATTATGAAGAAATTTGTAAACGTATAAATATCTTTTTTAAGAGAGAGAAAAACACTTTTTACCATTTTGAATTTTCTAGTACTCTCTGCAAAAACTTTACTATTGAGGATTAAGCTTGTACTTGAAGGTTGTATAGAACCTTCTTGAGATTGAAGGTCTTTGGGATTGAAATATTAGAATTTCGAATCAAGTTGCTACAATGGATGAGAATTTTGGTATATTTATTTTACCTTTCGTTATTAATAGCTAATCTCTCTATTCTTAGGGTTGTGTATTGTATGAATGATTAACTTATAATTGGATTTTGTTTAATTGATTTAAAATGTTGAAATTATATGGGTTCAACTATTTCTTTATGTTTTCATCTATAATTTAAGGTTGCGAACTAATGTTGCTTGTGAAATATCATTAGTGATAATGACCTGATATAATTCAATTGACAACTGAAGCTTGAAATAATTTTGTTGAACTAAAGTCTTAGATTGATTTTAGTGCATTACGTGTTAGAAATTGATAAAACCCACATTGTGATAGTTGATTGCTAGATAGTTATCATTACTTATAATCTAGTTTACTCATTAATATTCAACAGAATTTAGCAATTAGTAATACCCAAGTTACAAAAGTATAATTCATACCAACACACTCCTAAGAGTCTTCAATTTTAACAACCGTATTCATTGTTATTTAAAAATGCACTCCAGAACCCTAAAAATTTTCAAATATGATACCAAATTAAAAATTTGGGTACACAATAATTTTTAAAAACTTGAATACAGTCGGGCTAATGTCACTCAACCATAGTTGGAAGACTCCCGCTACGGCGGTGCCGCTATGGTGCCAGCATGGTTGCTATAGCCGGCTGACGGGAATCAGACCCTAGTGAAATACGAGGTATTTTATTTTCCTCCCATTTCCAGGAAAAAAATTGAGGAGGGCTGCTCAAAAAATCATCCTAAGACACTCATGGCACAGGAGAAATGGAGGGGAGAATTTTCTGCGCAAAGGAGATGAAAACCCAAGGAATTTTGATCCTAGTTCGTCACGAATTACTCTCACGAAGCCGAAATCTCTTAGAAAAGGTTCATCAACAATTTCTTAGCACCCAAGTAGGCTAGGATTTTCTTAACTTAGTAATTAAACATGTATTTACTTGCATTATATCTTGTGAATTGTAGAAGATTTCATGTATAGGCCTTGGGACACAGAGTCTGAAGGATAAAATATGTGCCTAGTTGGGGTTAGGCTGATGATGGATTTTACTGTACGGACTCCATAATAACAATGGGAAATAAAAGCAGAAACCATAGTGTCTTATCGACTCAATTTTAAGATAAAGATAGCAAATGGCCTATTCAGCTTTCATATCAGGGCACAAGCATAGCAGTTTGAAACAAGATAAAGAGAAGCAAGTTAGTGAAGCAGTTACTTCATCCCTAACCAGAGGTTTAGGGTTCGAGTTTTTCAGGGTACGAAGTCACTTTTGTTAGAGAGCATTTTACCTCCTCAATGTGGAATTTTTCGGAATCCAAATTTAATTGGATTTCAATGTAGATACCGGACACCGAGTGAAAAAAAAAAAAGCTTGTGAAGCACTAACTTGCACTCTTTTCTTAGCTAGTGCTTTGCTTGCCATACTCCACTACAATGAGACATGACGTACCGCATGCCCTTTCACAGGAAACACAACGTATCCATTTGTGGGCCTAACAATTTGACAAGAGAGAATTTCTCGAATGGTGAACACTCTCTCACTTTCGAATTTTAAGCTCGTGAGTGTGAGTTATTAAGGTAGCAAAAAGAGTTAGAGGTCCTAGGGAGGGATAAAAAAAACCTAACGACTCTTAAGTACCCTTTTTATTTATCCGAATATTTACCGGTCAGCGTAGATTTTTTATATCACTTTAGTATTTTGAATAGGTAAATACTAGTAAGGAGACTTACGGATTTCTCCCCAGTGAAAACGGATTTGCACCAATCAGAAGACTTACGGGTTTCTCCATAGTGAAAATGGATCTACAGCAACCAGGACTCTGGACGCAAATAATTTCCTTTATTCACAGCCTAAATATATCTTTGAGAAAAGTATAACGTTTCACTAACCCTGCATATTTTTACTACACCCATAATGGTGTATTTATACAATAGGATTAGAGTTATAAAGGAGAATAAACTAATGAACTATCAGTCTAATTAACACTCCTTATGAATGAACCCGATCCGATAGATATTTCCAACACCTACACTAAACTTGAACTTGAATCCAACTAGTTGATCTTATTTTTAGAAGAATTGAAAGACACAAAACAAAGTTGATTTAGATAATGCACATCATTCCTATTCCCAACTAAAGCAAAAGAGCAACCCATCAGTCACCATGTGTCATTTATTAAGCATAATATATCAAAGGGACAAACCCCTGATTCACTCCTGATAAATATTCTTATTCTTTTCCTGACCAACAATGCATCCTGCTTCTGCGTTTCAGGGGCAGTACGAGTAGACGTTTAGCTCAGTTGATTGGCTATGTGAACTTTTACTTTGTTGGTAGGGTTAAACAAATCTACTGTCCAACAGAAGATCAGCATCCTAAGTAGTATGCTTATTAAATAAGCACAAAAGATAATTTGCAAAAATCCTAATTTTTTTTCAAAAAAGGAGTCATACTTTATGAGGATATTCTTACAATTAGGAAACCTCAAGTCTCACTGCATCATTCTAATTGAACCTTGCTTTTGAACTAGTATTTGGCCCCATCTGCATTGCACTTCAAAGAAAAATATGTACAGGAACAATTGCAGCCGATCAAAAATAGAGTATGAGAAATTTCTCGAGGCTTGTGATAATGATCTTTGCTAGCATTTCTCTAAAGATCTCATGCATTTGCCGATTGAGATGGCAACCTAGGATGGTTATGTTCTCCTTCGTAAGTGACAATAAGCATCGAAGGTTCTTCCAAGCATCTCTCAACGTGCTTCCTGGCAGGACAGCCTCTCATGCTGCTACAGTTATAGTATCCCCTGCATAATCCAAGAAAAACTTTAGCTGAGTTTATGTTTTGCTTGAATCATAGAAATTGCACACCTCGGGGAGCTACCAGCGAACAAAAAAACCTAGTCGGTAAGGTAAGACTACACAAAGAAGCCAGTTCACATTCTCTAGTTTAGCAATTCTTTATCAACAAATGAACCATTACAACATCCCCTTTCAATTAGCAAAGACGTTAACAAAGCCGATTCAGTTAATCCTGATAAATTATCCAATCTGCTAAATATCCAGGGACTTGCTATCTCACCAGCCAAGTAAGATAAACAAGACACATTCAAGCAAAACAAAGGGGAAAACTTGAGCACGTTGGCATGTGGAAGATATATCTATGAGACAAAAAACAGCAGCAGAAACAAACATCAAGACGTGTAATATACTAAGAAGCAATCATGGCAAAACCTTTAGTAATTCCGTTCAAATTTACAGACAATAATGTTAATTCAGAATAATACCTAGGGTGCGGAAAACCTTTGATCGGTTTCTGTCCATATTTTCTCCAAGAATACTCATCCGGGGGAATATCGCTAGTTTGTTACTTATAGCAGGAACCTTGATTGAGCTCTTTACCCTGTGCTTCCTGTTAAAAGATAATCCAGCAAGTCTTTTTAAGTATGTAAAACATAGAAGTATCATAGAGGAACTGTATGATGCTTAAATTAAACTACGAACCTCTTCTTCGAGAAGTGACATCTTCCACTACTTCCACATTTCACACTTCCCTCCTCTCCCCTTCCGGAGCACCTTTTCTTATGTTGAAATGAGCTCTGATCGTTATTCCCCTCAACAGAATGGGGTTGCTGAGAGGAAGCATAGATCTATACTTAACATGGACAGAGCTCTAAGGTTTTGTGCCTTTGAAATACTGGGGTTTTTGTGTATCTACAATTGTGTATCTTCTCAATAGATTGCCCACAATGTGTTTGCATGGTAAATCTCCATTTGAGAAGTATGACCACCTCCCTCAACTCAGTCATCTCAAGGTATTTGGGTCCCTATGTTATGCCACTGATCCAAAGAAAGTTGACGAGTTTGCTCCGAGGGTTGTACCTGCTGTACATTTGGGATATTCTCAAACTCAAAAGGGCTATATACTCTATGATTTAGCATCTAAATCATTCTTTGTGAGTAGAGACACTAATTTTAAGGAAGAGGTGTTTTCTTTTAAGGAGCTCAAATCCTCTCCTGATCCCTTGTTACCAGGCCTATCCTTTCCAGATGAGTTATCCCTAGTTGATTCTTCATGCTCCATTGATACTGCAGTGTCTTCTGTGCCTAATGAGGACCCTTCATCTACTGTTGTTTAACCCCCCAGACCTCTTTTTCCTCTCAGGAGATCCTCTAGACCTTCCAGACCACCTATATGGTTACATGATTATGCTACTCCTAGCGCCAGGGGCGGCTCAACGTAATTGGGGGCCTAAAGCGAAATTTCAATTCGCGGCCTAAAATATAAATACACTTCATATACGTATTTATTCAAAAAAAAAAAAGTACACTATTAAGATGAAAATTATTAGTACTTAATATTGTTTTTTGAGTTACTAGTTTTAGGTAAGATTTTATCAACACAACATTGAAAAACATCCTTTAAGTGAGACAATTATTATATGCATTGTTAACATAATGATATATGTAATAAGTTGATAAATATTAAATAAAGATAAGAGTTAGAAGTTTAGAATCATAGAATTTGACTCAAAAAATTGATGACTTGGTATATCTCATTTTAATATGCTTAGAGTAATGCTTGAAACTAAAATTTAAAAAGAAATAAAAAATAATTCGTAATTCACTTTGTTCAACACTTTTCACTGTTAATTCTTATTTTTAACAAAGTACAAAAGATGTTAAAGTGGATAAAATAATTTATTTTTAAAAAAATTATACTTTTTATCATAAATAATTAATTTTTCTATAAAAATTTTAACACATAATTTATTCTTCACAAAAATTTGGGGCCCCCGAAATTTGGGGGCCTAAGGCGAAGGCCTTATTTTTGCAAGCATAGAGCCGGCCCTGCCTAGCGCCCACACTTCCTCTACTTATCCTATGTCACAGTATATGTATTATTCTTGATTGACTCCATCTTACCAGACATCTCTAGGTGCTTATTCTGATGTGTCTGAGCCTCACTCTTATCTAGAAGCCTGTCAGGATCCTCAATGGGTGGAGGCTATGACAGCTGAGATTACTGCTCTTGAACTCAATAATACATGGTCCATTGTTCCTCTTCCTCCTAGCAAGACCCCTATTGGTTGTAAGTGGGTGCTCAAAATCAAGTATAGAGCATTTGGTGAAGTTGAGAGGTATAAGGCAAGGTTGGTGGCAAAAGGATATAGTCAACAAGAAGGTCTGGATTATTCTAAGACCTTCTCCCCAGTTGCCAAAATGGTTACTGTTCGATCAGTGGTTGCTTTAGCTGCTTCTTGTGGTTGGTTTTTGTACCAAATGGATGTGCATAATGCTTTTCTTTAGGGTGATCTCTTTGAGGAGGTTTATATGTCTATCCCTGAGGGCTTTGCAAACTAGGGGAGAAACACATGGTTTACAGACTTTAAAAGCCTTTGTATGGACTAAAACATGTACCAATGCAATGGAATATGAAACTAACTGAGGCACTGATCAGCATGGGGTTCCTTCAATCTCACTATGACTATTCCCTATTTACAAAGAAAGTGAAAAATGAACTCCTTGTCATTTTAGTATATGTAGATGATCTCCTTATTACTGGAAGCAACCTAAATCTTATTCAGCAAGTTAAAAAAGACTTGCAACAAAGGTTCAAAATAAAGGACCTTGGAGAGTTGAAATTTTTTTGTGGAATTGAATTCTCCAGAACAACTGAGGGCATTCTTATGAATCAGAGGAAGTATGCATTAGGACTTGTTTCTGAATTGGGACTAGCAGGATGCAAACTTGCTTCCACTCCATTGGACTTTAATCACAAGCTAACATCTACTATGTTTGATGAATGCACTGGTAAAAATACAAATGCAGAAGACAAACCACTTGATGACTGTGGAAGGCATCAAAGGATAGTTGAAAGACTATTGTACTTAACTTTGACTAGGCCTGACATAGCCTTTGTAGTTCAAGTACTCAGCCAATGTATGTACTCAACTAAACAGTCTCATATGGAAGCTGCACTCAGAGTGGTGAGATATATAAAAGGAATTGTTGGTCTTGGACTATTTATGCCAAGTAAGAAATGTTCAGAGTTAGTAGCATTTTGTGACTCAGATTGGGGAGCTTGTATGGAATCCAGGAGATCAGTAACAGGCTATGTAGTGAAACTGGGCAATGCAATGATATCTTGGAAGTCAAAAAACAAAGCATTGTATCAAGGAGTTCTGCAGAGGCAGAGTTTAGAAGCATGGCTACCACAGTAGCTAAATTAGTATGGTTGAAAGGATTGTTCAAGGAGTTTGGAATAGAAGTAAACTTACATACCAGACTGTTTTGTGACAGCAAAGCTGCAATTCAAAATTTCAAATAGCAGCACACCCAATCTTTCATGAGAGTCCAAAACATTTTGACATAGATTGTCATTTTGTAAGGCTTATACAAACACAAATGAGAGAACAACAGGCTGATCTACTTACTAAAGGACTATGTAAACCTCAACATGAAACACTAATTGGCAAGCTTGGAATGAAGAACATAATTTCTTATTCTGAGTTTGAGGGGGAGTGTTGAATACATGTTACTAATTAATTATACAAGTTGTTAGTTAGTTAAAGAAGTTAGTTAGAATAGAAGCTTCTAGAAGGTCTTGGTAGTTAGGACTGTTGTTAGCTATAAATACATGCATCTTGTACAGATTTGCATATGAATGGAGTTTTTCTCATTCTTTCTGATTTCACTCTCCAAATACTCTCATTAATGGAGTCTCTTAACAAAGGAGTATGTGATATTTAAGGTAAAGGTCAATTTGAACAGCGAGAGAAACTAACTGTAAATATGAGATCGCTATATTCAAAAACATATTACATTGCCTTGCCCAAAATTGGAACTAATGTGTAGGATTAGCATTTCTATGCCCGAAAAATTGAGTTTCCCATGAATTGGACACAAATTGAAAAGCTCCAAGTTCCACCTTAAAATATTTTCCTTTGCTAAATCCATCATTCAGATTAAGAGAGTTGGACACAAATTGAAAAATGAGCAGATCTGAAAGTTGTAAAACCCAATTGAGAAGATGAAGAAAACTTGAGAAGCATTGTCTCTGATAAGATTACATTAGTTAGATGATGTAGACTGTTCATTCATAGAGTTAGTTAGTTATTGTTCATTCATAGAGTTAGTTAGTTACTTCATAGAGTTAGTTAGTTAGGAATCACAAAGTTTGTTAGATGTGTCAGACTCGATCAGTGTATATACACAACCATTGTATTGATTATTTTTCAGTTTTCACATTCTCAATAATATATTTTCTCTTTTCCTCTGATCGTTGGTGAAAGCTCAAATCTCCATAATGGAGGAAGTTCATTGTTTCTCAGCCTATGCTGTTAGTTTTGTCATGGTATCAGAGCAAGGAGACTCCTGCTCCTCTCTCTCGTCGTGAGTACTGTATTGATTTTTGCCCTTATTCCTGTTGTCATCTTCTTCTCCCTATTTTTTTCTCTGGACAATCTCACTATCGTTCCTCTGTTCTGATTCAAGTTTACTCATTGTGAATTCATCTTCACAATTTGTCTGTAATTGCATTCTTCTTCACAATCACTCTCATCTTATTCTATGGGTGACGTTCCAGCTGACGCGGTTGCTACCAACACTTTGACTCGATTAGATTTTTCAATAGCCCCTTCTATCTGCACCCCTCAGAAAATGCAGGTTCAACTTTACTTCCTGTTGTTTTTTATGGAACTAGCTACAAGTCATGGAGACGAGTTGTTCTTAGGGCTTTATCTATTAAGAGTAAAACTGGATTCATCAATGGAAAAGTCGTGAAACCAGATCCTGCAGATCCAGCCTTAATGCAGTGGAAAAGGTGTGACGATATGGTAAGCTCTTGGATCCTAAATTCTCTCTCACCAGATTTGCAATATAGCTTGCAATATGTCAACAATGCCAAGAAACTTTGAGAGGAATTGGAAAATAGATATGACCAAACTAATGGTTGCAAACTCTATCAACTGCAGAAGGAGATAAATGACCTTGTGCAGGGCACTTTGGATGTCACTGGTTACAATACTAAAATGAAGAAATTGTGGGAGGAAATGAACACTCTTGGTGTCAATTCTCAACACTTGTGTGTATTTGTGGTGGAAAAACCAAAATGCATAAGGTTGAGCAAGATAGAAGACTAATACATATTTTGATGGGCCTAAATGAGATGTATACTGCCATACGTGGAAACATCCTCATGATGTCTAATCTGCCAACTATGGCGTGTATTTGCCATTTTGTCACAAGAGGAAAAGCAGAGGGAAATGAAGCTCCTCAGTAAATGCCTTTGTGTCACCCCCAACACAATGCAGGGCCCAAAGGTTTCAAGACAAACTACAACTCTTATAGAAGGGGTGCAGGCAATTCCAATACCAACACTTTTAGGGGAAATTCTAGCACTGGCAACAAGTCAAACTTGTTCTGTGAATACTGCAAACGAACTGGACATACCAATGAGTGGTGCTACAAGCTCCATGGTTATCCAACCAACACAAGACCCCCAAGAGGAAGAGGCTCAGATTCTGCAGCAAATGTGCATACTTCTGAAGATGGTGGAAAATAGTGTGAGGAAACTCCTGAGGGAAGGCAAACGACATTGAATCTGTCCAAAAGCCACTATGAACAACTACTCAATCTACTTAGGACCCTGTAGGTTGGAAATGGAACTGTCAGGAAACATGTCAAATGGAGCTGCAAACCTAGCAGGTATACTTGCTTGCTACTCTTCAATTACTGAGATAGGTGATTTGTCATGTAAATGTTTTAGATTAACTGTTGGTTCTTGGATCATAGATTCAGGAACATCGCATCACATGACCTACATAAAAGAAATTCTCACATAACCTTAGAACACTGCCTTATCCTTTCTTAATCACCTTACCAAATGGATACAAAGTTAAAGTGATTGAAATTGGTGATTTTTGTTTGAATTCAACACTGACTCTGTACAAAGTATTGTTTATACTAGCTTCAAGTTCAATTTGATATCAATTCATTGCTTAGCTATTCAACTCAAAGTAATAATTAGATTTAACAGTTTTTCTTGCATACTGCAGGGCCCTTCTCTGAAGAGCCTTCTAGCACTTGGTAAGGCAAGGAATGGTTTGTATTTTTTCTGTCCATAGTGTCACAATTGTCCACCTACAAATGGTAATGATGTTTCTCATGACAAATGTCAATTTGTTTCTTCTTTTAACTACTACAAGAAAGTTCTCATTGGAAGTGAATGCCAAGCTTCACCACCAAATGTAAAATACTCTCATGAAATCAATAAAGAAGCTTGTTTTGCTGACCTTGTTTCATGTTCTGCTATTAATTCTTTCCCTGGTAATAACCTTACTCACAGTCATGACACTGAATTCTTATGGCATGCTAGATTGGGACAGTGCCCTTTTTTAAAAATGAGGAGTATATCTACCATTCCCCTAAAATTTTCGAACAAACAACCTTTCATTTGTACAATATGTCATATAGATAGACAAACTAGAATGTCGTTCTCAGAGAGTACAACTGCAACCAGTACAGTATTTGAGCTGCTTCACATTGACTTATGGGGACCATACCATGTACCAACACATAATGGCTATCACTATTTTTTAACCGTGGTGGATGATTAAAGTAGATCAACTTGGACACAACTTCTTAGGTGCAAAAGCAATGCACTGCAGACTATAAAAGCTTTCATATCCCTCATAGAAAATCAGTTTCATACCAAATTGAAAACCATCATATCTGATAATGGTCTGGAATTCACAAGTGCTGAGGCAACCTGTTTATTTCAAGAAATAGGCATAGTACACCAAAAATCATGTCCTTGTACACCACAGCAAAATGGTGTGGTTGAAAGGAAGCATAAGTACCTTCTTGAGACAGCAAGGGCACTTCTGTTTCATTCAAAACTGCCCATGAAATATTGGGGGGAATGTGTCCTAACCGCCACCTATCTCATCAATAGACTACCTACAAAACAAGTCCCCATATGAACTGATATATCAAAGGAAACCAACCTACTCCCACCTTAGAAGTTTCGGATGCCTTTGTTTTCCAACTACCTTGAAAACCCATAAGGACAAATTTGAACCAAGAACAACACCCCACATTTTCATTGGATACCCTTTTAATACAAAAGGTTACAAGGTATTAGATCTAGCAACCAAGAGAATTCATGTGTCCAGAGATGTTCTTTTTCATGAAACTATTTTTCCTTTTGTTATTGCTCATGTTGGTTCTAGTTTTAATTTTGTCTTACAGTCCCTTGTACATCATTCTGATATGTTACCTTGCATGTCTAGTAAAACAAATAAATTTGTTGGTGATGAAATGTTGAATTCTCACACATTGGTTGAAGTCATTGTTGATCATGTTCCCACAAATGATAATGCACCTGTCACTGAACCTGCAGTCCCTACACCTCCTCCTGAACCTACTGTTTCTGCCCTTGGTGATGCTCCATTTTCACCTAGAAGAACAACTAGGTCCATTCACCCCCAAGTTACTTGAAAGATTACACCTACATATTACCCAACTTACATCCTTCTCCATCCATAACTGATGTTTCTGATCCACAACACTCAATCACATCATTCACATCTCACCTTGATCATGTATGTTTCACTACACTATGTCCTGATAGCCAACAGCTGATCTATAATGTTTCACATGATGTTGAACCTTCCTCTTATGAAGAGACAATTTTGAATCCTGCTTGGCAAGTGGCAATGACACGGGAATTCGATGCTTTGTATGCAAAATGATACTTGGGAGCTAGTTACCTTGCCTGAAGGAAAGAATGTTGTTGGGGGTAAATGGGTGTACAAGATTAAACACAAGGCATATGGAAGTATAGAAAGGTTCAAGACTAGACTAATGGTGAAAGGGTACACTCAACAGGCTTAATAGATTACAATGAAACATTCTCACCTGTGGTAAAGATGACCACAGTCAGGACTCTGATTTCCTTAGCAGTTAAGAAAGGTTGGAACCTGTACCAATTGGATGTCAATAATGCCTTCCTTCATGGTGATTTAAATAAGGAAGTGTACATGACATTACCACAAGGCCTAGCAGTAGACAGTAGTGACATAGTTTGCAGGTTGAAGAAGTCATTGTACGGTTTAAAGCAAGCCAACAGACAATGGTATGACAAGCTGGCCAACCGTCTTTGCTCAAAAGGATACACTCATTCAGACAGTGATTATTCACTATTTATAAGAGGAATGGATTCTCTCTAGTGTTTGTTGTTATATATGTTGATGATATTATCTTAATTGGTACTGACATGAAGGAGATTGGTTCTTTGAAAGCTTTCTTACATGAGCATTTCAAGATAAAAGACTTAGGAAGGCTGCATTATTTCCTTGGTTTGGAAATATTGTATAGAAAGGATGGTGTTCTCATCTCACAGAGAAAATTTACTTTTGATCTCTTGAAGTAATTTGACTCTATGAATTACAAACCCACTACTTCACCATTGGACTCTACTGAGAAACTGAAACTCACAGAAGGCACACTATTATCAGATCCTACTCACTACAGAAAGCTAGTAGGCAAGCTTAACTTTCTCACTAACACAAGGATGGACATAGCATATTGTGTCCAGCACCTTAGTTAGTTCATGCAATCCCCTATAGAACCTTATTTGAAGGCAGCCTATATGTTCTCAGATATCTACAACAGGACCCTACACTAGGAGTTCTTATCTCAAACAAATTTGACCTCACCATCAGTGCTTATTGTGATTCAGATTGGGCCTCTTATCCTAATTCAATGAAGTCTGTGAGTAGTTATTTGGTACTCATGGGTATAGCCCTATTAGTTGGAAATCTAAGAAACAAGCCACAGTGTATCTATCCTCTGCAGAAGCAGAGTACAGGGTTGTGAGACAAGTGGTAGGTGAATTAGTATGGCTGGAAAGATTACTTGATGAGGTTCCTTACCTATACATGTCTTTTGTGATAGTCAAGCAGCAGTTCACATTGCTAAGAATCCAATCTTTTATGAGAGAACTAAACATATATAGGTGGATTGTCACTTTGTCAGAACCAAGTTGCAACAAGGATTGATCACACTCCACCATATCCCCACAGATTCACAATTGGTTGATGTCTTTACTAAAGCCTTAACAGGAGTCAAGCATACTACTCTATTAAGCAAGTTGTCTGTAATTAACTCACCTCCAACTTGAGGGGGTGATAAGTACATTAGTAGATGATGTACACTATTCATTCATAGAGTAATTAGTTAGTTATTTTTCATTCATAGAGTTAGTTAGTTAGGAATCACAAAGTTTGTTAGATGTGTCAGAGTCGATCAGTGTATATATATACACAATCATTGTATTAATTATTTTCAGTTTTCACATTCTCAATAATATATTTTCTCTTTTCCTCTGATCGTTGGTGAAAGCTCAAATCTCCATTAATGGAGAAAGTTCATTGTTTCTCAGCCTATGTTGTTAGTTTTGTCAGTCTCAAAAGTCCAAAGAGAACCTAATGCGGTGGCAATTCCTTTTACGAAAAGAGACACGTTTCATTATTTTCTTAAGATTCTAAAATATCCTTGGACAAAAATAAAAAGATACTTTACAAACATGTTGATATCTCCCTTTAACTCACATTTCTACTATATGGAAAACTCAGTTCTTGTATAGCATATTAAACATGCCAACATTGCTAAGAGAAGGAAATTAAGAGATTGAGTACAATTTATAGAGTGAGTTGACTAACCTTTTTTCATGGTGCCAACAAATTTCATGAAGGTCAAAACCTCCGTCAATTATTATCATACTTGAATCACCTCCAGTGCCATTGGCTAATTCAGCTATAATTTCATTGTTACAAAGAAAAATTTGTGAACATCATGTTGGATGCATATTTCACTTTAAAGATTGTTAGTTATAATCAAATAATTAGGAAGAAGATAGAGCCACAACTAGATATAAAATATATATGTGTAATGTCATCTTCTATATTTCCTTTAGAACGGGGGATAAAAGCATAATTTGGTGAAATTAAGTAAGAAATTACCAGGAAACAAATGCAATAAGCAAAGATAGATTGGAAGGGAAAAAACCTTACCAAGGCTAAAATCAGACACAACTAGCATAAGAATGCAGCATCAAAAGTCTAAAATATTACTCATCTGAATTATATTGACATTTTACGTTGATACCACTTTCATTACTCACACTTCTATAATAGTAAAAAAAAGGGAAAAAACAAATATACATATTTAATGAATATAATAATTATAAATACATTAGATTTTGTGACAAATTGATAAAAAATTATTCTACATTATAATGAACTTAAATAAACAATTTATAACTACTTAGATTAAAAAAATATATATTTTATATCATATAAAAAAATATTATTGCATAGATAAAAGATTGAAATTAGAGAAAACACATAAAAAGAACCCATGAACTTAGCAGGACAACTTACTTTAGCACTATAACTCTATGCGTAATTCTTTACCCCCCTAATCTCAGATCAAGTGAATTTAAATGCACTCAAATCGATGACGTGACAAAGTTAAAAGAATAAAAGTGCGTATTGGGAAAAAAATTAAAGAGTAAAATTATAAGTGGGTCCCGTTTTTTGTTCTTTTCAGCCAATTATTTTTCATTACACCCACCACCCCACCCTTAGCTACTAGCATCGCCACCCTTTCTTCTTCCCCACACCCCACCACCCCTTGCCACCTTCAGCCACCATTGCACCACCTCATTCTTCTTATTTGAAACACCCCCTGCTCTTCTTCGAAACTCCCCACCACATTTCTTGTTCTTCGAACCCCACAGCCCAACCTCTTTCTCCTGCTCCAAACCTCTCTGCCTTCAACCACTATTTTTCTCACTTTTTTCTCCTAACGAACCCCCCACATTTTTTTCTTTACTTCTGATCTTTCGCTCATTCAATTTCACTTTTAAGAAGACTATCATCTTTTTTTCAAGATTTGAATCACTAGTTTTGAAAATTGAAAAGAGAGGATTGTTGGTGTTGAAAACTATTGCTTCAAAATCATTATTTATGGTAGTGTTTATATTAATGGTGATGAACTTGAATTTTTTTAACGTTAGATTAATCTTCATTTTTTTCTAAAATTGTTAATAAATAAAAAGAAATAAAAGAAGAACTAAAATATCAAAATTTAAATAATTTTCAAGGTGGCACTGATGTGGCGCTGATGAGTTGATGACATGGTGCTTGTGAGATGCACTTGCCACTGTGAAACTGATATTATGATCTTAAGATGGTATAAAATTCATTTCAAATAAGAATAGGAAGATAAATAATTATATGTAAAGTTAAAATGTTAAAAGTAAGTTGTCTTGCTAAGTTCAGGGATTTTATGTGTTTTCTCTTGAAATTATTACTCTCTTTGTTTAAAAAGAGTGATTTAGTTTGACTTGACACGAAATTTAAGAAAATAAAAAAGAGTTTTGAATCTTGTGGTTTAAATTAAAGTTATATTAAATGTACAAAATTACATTTTAATCTTATAGCATTAAATATGTCACGTGAAAAATTAAAATAAAAATATTACTAATAATGGAAATAGATCATTCTTTTTTAAATAAATTAAAGAGAAAAGTAGATCATTCTTTTTTAAACAGAGAGAGTTAATATATGGGAAGTACCTCAATCCGGGTTACCAAATTAGAAAATAAAAAGTTAGAGAGAGTTCTAGAAGTCCGTTAGAAGTTGTAAGAAGAAGTCACTCACTACGCTATTAAACGTCGAGTCCTACCCAGAAAAATTTGGTAGAAAGATGAAAGGGGATAGTAATAAGCAGATAGAAATCAAGCTATTGTGTCCTTTAGTATCAAATATGGTAGTACCAATCATGGTTTGGGAAGAAGAAAGACTTGATCTTGGTTCCATTGCACGCATTTTTGGGCTTAACCCATTTACATTGAAGATAAATTGTCACTTTATGAGTAAAGAGGTTGATTTTATTGCTTCTTCTATTACATGGAAATCACTACTTTCCTTCTTCTCTGCTCGTGGCTTCTCCACTCACCCACTAATTCTTCAAGGGCATCTCTCTAAACTTGGGTCCAAAAGTAAGCATCTTTTTTTTCTTCTTCTTCAACTTTTTTGAGTGAAGAGATGCATTTTAAAGCTTAAATTGTTGAATATGTTGGTGAAATTTTGTTCCGATACTTAAATGGAGTCAAAATATTGGGTTTTTCTTTTAGGCTGAGAAGTGGACCAGAGAAGGTCTAATATGGGTATAAACGGTTTAGCAGTCTTATGAGACAATTTGATTTGGGTTTCTTTCAATTAACCCCATGTTAGGTGTAAAGAATTTGGGTGTGTTTGTTATGAAGGAAAATGTTCTTATTTCGTACAAGGAAAACAAGAGAGTTTCTTACTATTTTCTAGTGTTTGGTAAGTAGGCAAGAATATATTACTTATCTCAAGAGCATTTTTATGTTATCTAGCTAAACATTGTGTAGGTGGAGTGGGATGGGCAGTGGGGGTTCGAGGATAGTGGGTAAAGGGATGGGGGTTGGGGATTTGGTGGGTACGGAGGAGATAATTAACTTATGTAACTTGTTTTCCGTTAGGACTTATTTGTGCCTTCAAAAACATATGATACAAATTTGAATAGGTTTACCTAAGCCTGGATGGAAACCAATTATGCCGACTAATTCATATGCTAAATATATAAATGTATGATTAATGGATTGATCCACTAACATAATACGACTATACATTCCATGTTTTGGTCCAGCTATTAGGGTTGACACAATGGCTGATGTTTCTTAAGTGTGCCTACTCTGTAAGCTAACTTGTGCGGGCTCTTCACTTTCAAAGTCGTGCCCATGTCGAATTCTCCAAAAGTGTACTACTTTTGGAGAATCCGACACGCACCCATTGGCATTTTGAAGAGTTCCACCAGCATAGTCTGCAAGTATCTCCTGCTCTCTGGTTTGGGCAGGAGAGGAGAATATTTCTTGAATCCGCTATGAAAAGGAAAAACTGCTAGCACATCTTATGCAGTCAGGAGTACAAAATTGCATGCCTTTCTGTACATCAGCCTTTTTTAGCTACTAGTTTGTCTGCAGAACTTCTCATAATGTCTATTAGCTACTGCCTAACAAGTTGAAGGTTGATTAGTGAATAGCATGTGAAAAGATAGTAGGTTTCAAAGATTTATTAATATCATTTTGAAAGGATGGATCACTTGTTCCCGCTGCAGCTTGTTTACATAATATATCGCAGAATTAAGCTTTTGAAGCTATTGAGGAGTAGTATTCCTACAGCATGTCATGGAACACTTCTAAGAACTATTTATTGTGGTTACCTATTCATCTCCCATCACCATTCTCCGCTTATGAACCATGTTTCAAACTATTCTTCTGTGATTGTGCAGGATCGCATAGTCCAACACTAGTTGATAATGGGTTGCTCTGCAAGAAGGATCTCAATGATGAGAGAGAGAAATGCCATGAGGAAACCAACTCCCTTAGTAACAAGAAATTCAAGGGAAGCTCTAGAGGTAATGACAGATTATACAACTTTGCTAGTGCAGGAATGTCATTGAACCTGAAAAGGAAGCTTTGTTTGGAAGGTTCGTGCCTGTTAAAGAGATCAAGAACAGATGAATATGATGAAGGTTTGTTACAATAGAATAGGCTTAATGGTGTCTTATTATTATCTCAATCTTTGAGCTCATTTTCCACATTTGGAAGCTCAATGTGAACTGTTGTACTCTTTATCTCTTGGTCTCATATCACTGGTTTATTTCTGATGTATTTTCAGGTTTGAGAGAGGAACAAGTGGATTTCCCAAACGCTGATAGACCACTTTTATGCAGTTTAGCGTGTGAAAAGCTGAAAAGGTTTAGAGATGATGAGATGGTTGTAACCACCCCGTTCAAGAGGATACGATAATTTGGCCAAACACAAACTGTGTTAGTTAGGTAGTTGTATATTGAAGTTATCGTTAGCATTGTACTCACCTGTAAATACTTGCCAATCGGTTAAAGTTGTTGCTGACACAAGTTTCAAATTGCAAGAGCATTTTGTGAGTTTGTCAAAGTAGATTATGGCTTGTTCTATGTAGTTTCCGATGGGCAAGATGTCCTTCTACCTTTTCTAAACCACATTACCATCTATCATTGTGGTATCAAGCCACCCAATTTCACAAGCAAGTCCTTTTCACAAAATTCAAAGCAACTTTTAGAAGAGCAGAAGTGTATGAACTTGTACATCTGACCTTACTTTTTGAAACATTTCTTAGTTATACAAAAGATTGAAAATTCTGGTACCTGATAATGAATGAAGTTGGGGATGCGCGATACAGGAATCAGACACGTAAAAAAAAGGAACTCGCCATAGTGGTTGACAATTAATTTGGATGATACAATGCTGAATCCTAAACAAGGGAGATTTTGTTTGATTGATAAAATCTATGCTAAGTACCGTGGCAATCATGTAACATATAGTACAAAACTTCTTTCTGTAGCTTCATTTGGAGGTCATCCATAGAAGTACTGCCAAGCAGCAGCAATACCAGCCATCAGTATCACTCTGAGAATCAGCTTATAACTGACTTTAGATGAAGAGGATGAGGGTGGTGGTTCCACCGGTTTTCCTCTCAATTTAGCTGATAACTTGGACAGTAGCACGCTTATCGGACCACTGGGCTTGGCAGCTGCAAGCAGGCAGAAAAGAAAGATTGAGATCAACATCTGAAACACTCACTAAATTACCCTATCATATTTCAAACAACTTCATTCAAACTAGTTGGTGTTAGCTATAAGAATACTGTCTCTATCCTTGTCCATTTCATTCAACTGCTAAACAAAACTGGTATCAAGATCAATATCTGAAACACCAACTTAAGCTTAACCTATATCAGCTACAGTTCCACATCAAATTAATTGTTCAAGGCATTAAGCTTTATTGATTCTCTCTATGTTTATTCCATTCTATTTGTATGCATTTCATTCTAATACTACATAATTTGTAGTTTAAGGAAAATTAGGATTTCGTAGGACTAGAGATTCTCCAAATGGCACCCTTAACCCTACAATGACATATAAATATTGATGCTTGGGAAACACCAAGACAGTGTAAGTTAAACAATAACAATACCCCAAATTCCAACAAGTTGGTAATAGATCTTTTGCTTTGATTACTGGAACTAGAGATATTAAGTCGACTGCATGAAGATAAACATACATCCATGCAAATCCAACTGAGAATGACTACTTTCACCATTAAGTAGAATCCCAGTGAATATAGCAACATCATAGTCATTACCAGGGAAAATTTACCTTTACTTTTCACAAGTCTCTCCTCCTCTTCAACACGCCTACGTAACGCATTAAGCAGTGATCCAAAATATAGAGCAAATACAGTGCACGTAATTGTGATAACATTGTATGGCATGCTAAAATCAGGAGTGGTCAAGGGTACAAGCAATACTTCTGTGTACCATAGAACAGGGCTTTCTTCCTGAAAAGAAGCAGATGCTCAATATAATGCATATCCAATACAATATCATATTACATCAGAGCTTCACTTGTTTAACAATTGATACCTGTAGCTTGGATAAGATAGGTGACTTGCAAGCAGATTTATCCTCAAATAAATGCATCTTTGTTTTGATCTCAGGAAACCTGATTAAAGCTGATGGAATGTCAAATCCCTGGTTAGCATCTGGAGGATACTCATCGATGTGCAGAAAACCCTGTGAAGGAATCCAGATAAATAAAGGTAATGTTAAACAATTTTCGGTCTATCACTAAAGTTAATGTGCATGTTGCTTTCTACCAGTTACATTAGATTCAGATCCACATAGATATAGGAGAAGAAATAGAAGAGATCACCTTTATGTTTTAACCATCCCTATCCCTGGCCCAGACAGAATTACAAGCTAACCACACAAGCAGATATAAAGAAGTTTAAAAGTTGAAGACTACAGAAAGGCCTGACAACATCTGATATCCTTTCAACTTATAAGGTACTTTGTCACTCCTCCATGTACAAATATTTTCATGTGAAACCTGCTTGGGCCACAAAGATTTACGTCTATACATGCCAATCTCCTATACAACTACTCCTAAATGAGATAATTAGATAGCTCGTTATCAAAAGAGCTTAAGAAATATAACGAGATGATTAAATAGCTGTCCTATCTGACCACTGTTCTTTGATATTGGCAATCAAACTCCAATCTCAATAAAACTTAGATTTCAGCAGATTTATTCTAGATAAACTGTAAAAGGGGATAGGTACCTTATCAAACTCCAATGTCAATATCACCGAGTGCACATCACATGGCAATCGCAATGCTATTTCCATTAGCCCAGGAGAAACCTTGTCTTCAGAAGGCGAAACATTTGTCCTTTCTACAACATCTGCTAAACTGTGAAGACGTTCATCTAGAAACACTTTAAGCGTGTGGTAATAAACCTTGACATACCAAGGCACAACTTGGAACAGATCAACCCGTAACGAGCATCTTCCTTCCTCGTTGACAGAAGATTTTGCGTACTCACTTCTTCCTACAGACTTCAAGGAGATGGCTATGGCACCCCTTTCATTCCCACTTCCCATAAGGAACCTGCGAGCCTGCAAGGGTGCCAGTTGAGATGACCATGTCACGGGACGCTTCCACCTGAACTCCAAGTCGAATGGCCTTGAATCACTAAAATTTTCTAGAGAAAATTCATACAGAAGGGATGACTCCTTCTGAAAGCCATTGGCTTCTTGAATTACCCTGACTGCCGACTCAGACATTTCAAAGCTCATGTCACTCCAAGCTTGAGATATCAAATTCTCAACATCAGATTGTTGTTGCGTCTCTGAAGTAGTCTTCAATTCAGACACCAAATCTGGCTCTAATTGGACATACACATTACTAGCATTTGAAAGAACACACCTTCCACTAACTTTCCGTCCAAACAATGAGCTCAGTGACCAACTTGGTTGCTGTATTGCAACAGATGATGTCATGCCACTTCCTAAAGTAACCGGTTGGAGAACAACAGTAAGTGTCTGTTCAAGCACCATTCCAGAACTTGCTGCAGCTAGATCAAATTCATTTGAGACTAAATGCAACCTCTGAGAGTGATAAAATCCTCGGTAGATAGAAGGTCTGTCCATCAATGCAGAAAGTCCAGCTTTGTCTCGGCAAGGAAGCAACTTTAGCCAAGGAGTGAGGTTCTCTGTGCAAACAGCCTCACGGGGCAAGGTGCCATACCTGATATTTGTAGCAAATGACTTGAAGCTCCATTGGGGAGAAGAATAAGCAGTTGATGACTCTAGGAAGTTAATAGAAGCACAAAAGAGCCCTGAAAGAGCATGTGTTAAATTTCTCCATGAAGCGTCGACCTGATGTTGTGGAACATCAAAAGTAGCCCACAGTTCAACTCCAGGAGGCTTTGCATTTCTACTTGAAATGGGATCATGTCCACCCCAGCGTGCATAATTCCAGCGACCTTGTGTGAACGACAGCTCCATTTCTCGAACTCTAAATTTATGGACCTAATTACACAGTGAGTGTTATGTTTTCATGCAATCAACTGCTAGACATGTATGACAAAAAATAACAACCTAGAGTATGCAAGAAATGTTCAGCCAAAAACTCACGCCACCTCACTACTTATTAGTGGTAGGTAAGTAGACAATATTTTTCAGGATTATAAAACACAAACAATTAAAACCATAATTGCAACTTTCCTTTTCATCATCCTATCTTAATTACCACAATTCCCCTGTTCTACAGAAGTTGCATTTGTATACAATGATTTAACAGTTATCATATCCGTTATGTAAAGATACCCATCTTCGATATTAATTATCTAGATGGAAGACACTCATAGTATATTATGCCTCCATCCCTAACTAGTTGGGACTGGCCACATGAATGCTCTGTATCCATTCTTCTCCATTTGGTTCCATTTCATTCTAATACTAAATGATTGGTCTTTTAAGGATTAAGTCTTCGTTAGAGTTAAAGTTCTTAAATCTTAGGCTTATCTCTACACATTCGTACTGATATAAAAAAAACTGGGAACTAATGTAAATATGATACCCTTAATCCCAACTAGTTCGTATTACTTCCATTGTGCTATGGTTTTAGCTAATTGCGTCTAATTTTGAGATATACATACAGAACTAAAATATGCCATTATTGTTTCAGATAAGAAGATTATTAAGAAACCGAAAATGAAGAAAAAGAGATTGATGCATCTGAAAGTGTACCAGCTGATAAATGGATTTGGGGAAAAGATGGTGGTGGCTGCCATGTGTTCGAGTTGGTGGGACTTTACTTTCGAAATGAAAATGGGCAAGCACTTTACGATCTGGCAATGGCCTCAACAAGAGTGCTTCCGAGAACTGTTCAATTTGATCTTCCTCTTCGGCAATAATTGACCCGAAACTCTTAAAGAGCAGAAGAAAAAGCAAAATTGATCTTAACCGAACCATTAATGGAGCTCCTGTGTTATCGTTGATATTGAAACTGGGAATATGTGAAAGATAAATCGAATAATTCCGCCATTACAAGAGCTTCAAGGTGTGTTAAAACTTAGATCAAAAGGTTTGAACAATTTTGGATCCATTGGGGTTTTGGCTGGTTGACCCGTTTAGACTTGCGGTATATTGCCCTTCGATCCGATCCCATTTGGTTCTTTTCCTCTTTTCTTTTTGTCATATTTCAATAGTATTTGCTTAGGACTTAGAGCCCGTTTGGATTGACTTAAAGAAAATAATTTTTTAAAGTGTTGGAACTTATTTTAAAGATAAGTAGTTATGTGTTTGGATAAAAGTGCTGCAGTTAAAAAAAAAGTTGTTGATGTGTTTGGCAAATAAGTGCTGATAAACACTTTTTTTAATCAAAATGTCTGAATACATTTAAGCAGTTAACATGATAAAAAGTTGATTAATTTAAGATTTTTATACTTAAAAAAAAATTAAAACAAAATAAATTTATATTTTACGTCCATAAGTAATAATATTTTCCTATCATTCACATATTTCTTTACCACCACAAATTATTTATAAGAGGAATAATAATAATAATAATAATAATAATAATAATAATAATAATAATAAAAATTCTCAAAATAATTATTTGGGTTTGTATGTTAAAGTCATTGGTGAACACATTTGTTCTCTAGATAAGAAGTTAGATAATCTAACTAATCTGATTATTCAAATTGATGACAAGATAAAATCGGCGAAACAAGTCTCTGAACAGGCTTCTATGTCCAAACAGCCTGATGTCCCTATTCAAAGACCTCCTAAGATTCAGGATTTTATTCATAGACCTCTTCATGGTCTTGAAAGCCGTTTAGATAAAAAGTTTTCATAGTCACGGCTTAACTCAGAGATAAAAAGATAAAACTAAAACTAAAAGGAAGTACCTTATAGTAAACACCACTCTTTATTGCTCCGGCCAAAGTCCGGCAAGCTTACAATACTTAGAAGATTTTACAAGAGAGAGAGAGAAACGTAAACAAGAAGAGGTGGTTTCTAAAACCTGCCCTCAATTAAAGAAAAACAAACTTATTTATAGAAAAAAGAAAGGATCTTTGTACAGGATACTGGGCCC
>NC_064288.1:12574619-12580250 GCF_019186545.1 Solanum stenotomum | reverse complement strand
AGCTTAAAAGCCCATCCAAACAGGCTCTTAGGTTATTTCTTCAAAAAATCATCACAAATAAAAGTTGCAAGTGTTATTATAATATAATGAATATCTATTTTGTATGTTCCTTTACGATTAAATGATTTTTTAATTATATAGCATCACTCAAGAAAAATACAATGCTTCTTTTTATTTATTGTATTCATCTATTTATTTTATTATTTCACAATACGTTATCAATATAAATCTTGAATCAGTTGGGAAATTGGACAATAATATGACATTACCGATTGTTTCTCGTTTGCTATCTAGTAGTTTTAAAGATATGACTTGTTTCATTAATTACTTATCATAGCTATAAACTAAATGATATAAAAAAAATTCAAAATAGGAAAAGAATATCAGCACCCATTTATTGATGGGTGATAATTAATATGTTACTATCAACTATTATTAATAATAGTGGTATTGAGAGTAATGATATTTAAAACCTTGAAAAAATATGTTAAGCTACAAACATATGATTCATATATATATATATATAGATGAACAACTTTCAAATATAGCAAACATAAAAATCATGTTTGTATGCTATAGTTATAGTTTGCATAATTGCACTCCATAGTAAATTTTATGTTTGCTATTGAGCTTTTGATTTGTATAATTCGCTACAAACATCTAATTTTATACAAATTGTTCAGTTTTGTATAAATTTATTTATACATTGTAATTTATATAATAAGATCTGTATTCGTATAATTATAAGTGTATAGGACGAAAATATATGTATTTATATTTGTATATACACTTTTCTCTCGATTTATACAAACAAAAACGCATTTTATACATTTTATACCAAAATGTATAAAATGGCTAATTGTATATCGAATTAGATGGCAAAAAAGAGGGATGTTTGCTGCGAATTTCAATTAAAATAAACTGTGGCTATAACATTTCATTTGAATTAATAGTTTGTTATTTCATACAATTTTCCATATATATATATATATATATATATACTAGAAGGGTAAGCCCATGCATCGCACGGGCCCAACATGACTAATTTACTTATCTAATGTATTCATTTCACAATTCAGGTAAAAAAAAATGAAGTAAACAATTATCATGACTAATTTAGTTATTTAGTTTCTTCAATTGAAATAATTTTTTCAGTACACAGTTATAAAGTAGTTTCAGCAATAGATAGTCGGTGTCCCATTACTTGATTTACAGTATTTTTGGGCTCTAAACTTATCTCTTGGCATGCGAAGAAACAACTTAATGTCTCTAGATCTTCTACTGAAGCGGAGTATAAAGCTATTGCCTACATTGTTGCTGAAACTACTTGGATTCAGCATATTCTTTCTAAGCTTGGTGTACATCTTCGTGAACCAGTTTGTGTAATGTGTGACAATGTTAGCTCTATGTATATGACTCACAATCCAGTGTTTCATGATCGGTCCAAACATATTGATGTGAATTTTCACTATGTTCGTGTTAAAGTCGCTCAAGGAGATCTTGTTCCATTAGATTGAGGGGCACATTAGGACTCTTAGACTCTTATTAGGACTCTTACTTAAGTGTAAGTATATTTGTACATAGTTTCCTATATATATATAAACAGAGGGAGGCTCTACGCTTGCTTGAGCTATTCACAAATATATTCTCAGTTATTATGTTTTAAGTGTCGTGGATTGAATCATAGCAACATATACAAAATAAGGATATTTTATATAATCCTACCTTACTTATGATTACAAACTTGAGAGTTGGGAAATTAAATATATGTGTAGTACATGTGATGAAGAACTTTTTGAGTTGTTGAACCTGAATGTTCGTCTTTTAGCCAAGTAGACTGGGACACTGAAATCGTCTAACTTAGGCTAGAAAATGATTTGGTCATTTCTCTTAGCCTTTTCTTCTCATACTAATTGATAGTAGTGTTTGGATGAATGTCTTTTTATGTGATGTAGTAATTAAAATCTTATTAAGAATTTAGAGTTATCTGATAGTTTCTTCATTGTTGGAAAGGTATTTTTTTTCAAACAAAAAAGCCTTGCAGTTAGGTCTTTAGACCCCAGCTCACCAACACAATTTGAATCTGGGCTTGTTGGAGAAGCAAAGAAGCTCGATGACAGCTTCTTATTGTAGTTATTGTCTGATGTCAGACATATATGATAGTAAAAAAACATAATTCTTACGAATGGTTATTGGGTAGCTTTCAAGTTCATTAACTCTAGTCTCTCTATACATAAGCATTATAATAGCAAGTATAACATGGCCATTATCAGAATTTCGACTCTTTGCTAAACGATTTTTTTGGGATATAGTATATTTTTATTATTATAGTTTGAAGTATTAAGTTAGGGGTGGAAAAATCAAACCCAACCTATCCAACTCATTTATGTTTGGGTTGATTATTGACCCACTCATTTGTTAGCTCAACTCATTTCAACCCATTAAGAATTGTATTGATAGGTAACCCACCCACTCATATGTTAGCTCAATTCATTTCAACCCATTAAAAATTGGATTGATAGGTAACCCTAATTGATTTTTGAGAAATCTCGTCAAAATATTTTTAAAAAACTTTTTTTTATTGTATATGTTATATATAGTTATATTAAAAGAAAAAAAAATTATTAGGTACTAAAAGCTTATAAAATAACAGATAAAACTTAATAATCAATCAACCAAAAGCCCAAATCAACAAAAAAGGAGTGCAAATCCATCAACTACACTTCATATCAAATTAAACTAATCAAACTAGTAAAATCAAATTAAGCAAATTAAAGTGAAATAATTAAGGAAAAATCACCCCACATATATATTTAAGAGATAATATTACGGGTTTTAAAGCTACTTTTAAAATATTCTTGCTTATAACAGTTTAATTACGGGTTATAACAGATCACATTTTATTTAAAAATCAATTAAATCTTTACTTTATTAAATAAATAGTATTTTATGATTTTATATTTATTATTAAATGATATAAATAAATAATCTACCATAATTATCTCTTACACATTTATAGAAAATTTACCTTGATTCTTGTTCCTTTTTTACTTTTACACGTCAAGCCCACACCCCTAATGTCACCACGCCTCTTCTAATCAGTAACCCACCACCCCCACGTTCGAAAAGTAAAAATTTCCGTTGTAACAATTACTCATTCCTCTTTCACCTCATCAATCATCTTCCATTCAAACTGTTTCTACATCTCAATATCACCTCCTAAATCAGAAAATATTCAGTCTACAATCAGAAAGAAAGGGCGATTTCACAATATTAAGAATCAAGTTTTCAAGATTTTCGTTAAAACATGTCGAAGAAACCAGATCATACTTCTAGAAAGAGTCCCAGATTTGTAGGAGCGAGTTCTACGGTTGAAATAAAGCCTCCGACGTTTAACATATTGATTCAAACGCCTCCACATATCAAGAATGCAACTCCAGAGAAAAAGGTTGGTACTTCTCAAAATAAGAAGCAGATTACATGAAAGAAGAAGAAAACTCAAGCAAAAGCAGATTACAGAAAAGGAGAAAAAAACTCAAGCAAAGAAAATTGAAGTCCTTCAAATCAGAAGGGATAAAAGAGGAAGAGGAAAATGGTGGAACCCCCTTCTGATTTGGACTCAGATTTTGTAAGCGAGAAAAATATCAAAAAAAACAAAAAAATCAACAAATGTACAAACGGATCAAGTCATAAAAACCCTCCAAAAGAAGAGCAATAATGAAGGGGACTTCAGAAATCCCAATATCAAAAAAAGGTAAAAAAGTGGTTAGGGTAAATATTTTATTTAATTTATTTTTCAATTATTAAATTTAATAGAATTTTTGTTCTAACAGTTTATTTATGCATATTATTTGTGGCATGAATTTTGTTTTAATGTTTGACATGAAATTGTTGTGACATAAGCATACATATGTGTAGTTACTATCATGGAATTGATATTAATTTGGTTATTATTTTTATCAAAAAAGGTATGAAGCATGTTTAAGATTGATATGAATATGACTTAATATTGGTTTATGAACGTAGTATGCAGTATGTTTAACATTTGCATGAAACTTATTTAATTTTGGTATGAACTTGGTATACCTTTTAGCAGGAAAACTATAATTCAAAATCTCTCATTATGTCTATGAATGTGGAATGAAACATAAATAATATTGGTCTGAAAATGTCGTAATATTGGTTTAGAAATGTGATATGCAGTATGTTTTAACATTGGTATGAAATTGATTTAATTTTTTAGAAAGGAAGTTATTATTCAAATCTCTCATATCTATATATGAATATGGTATGAAACAAGAATAATATTGGTATGAAACTGTCTTAATATGTGTATGAAGTTTGTCATCTAACTAATATATGTATATCAATGCGGTATGAAACAAGAATAATATTGGTATGAAACTGTCTTAATACTTGAAGTCATGCATTTGACAAATGTGCCTCAACAAGAGTCAAATTCAAAATATGTATTTCTATCTTTTAGTGATTTCATCATACAAATTAATTCACTTTATTTCTTAAAATTATTTTTCTTTCATTTTTGTTTCAGTGATTGTGGTATGAACACATGTTTATTTGCTGAATACATCAGCAATGGAGTTTTGTAATATGAGTTCTATTGATATCGATGCAAAGTATTATCGTCAAAGGTATGCGACAATCATATGACAGTACGAAAAAACAAAGAACGATGATAGTACAATTAGTGAGAGTGAAGTAACTAGAATTGTTATTAGCAAATTTGGTGGACCCCACATAGCAAAAGAACATGCTCCGAATACCAGCAATTATCCTACACCAAGACCACGAAAATCTAATTTGAGATAGTTGGTTGGAGCTTAGACTCTTAAGTATTAGAAGTTTTTTTAAGTTTTGGATGATATATATTTGTTTTTTCCTGTTGTTTTAAGTTTTGGATGATATATAATATTCATTGTTTTCTTCCAACTATATATAATATGCATTGTTTTCTCAAGTTGAATACTAACAATACACAATTTGGATATCAATATTTTTATTGGACTTTAGTTTGAAAAAATTAAAAATAAACATAGTACCAAATAATTCATATTTATTGTTAAACTTAACATATAAATTACAGATTGTCTATTATAATTCCGGGACACCAGTTATATAAAAACTGCATACCAATTGAGTTCAACATTAAACCGTTTCAGTTTTGGATATTAAGTGGAAACCAAATGAACAACAATTTAGATTACATGAAACAAGAAAGCATAGAATTGGTATTCAATTTGTACAAAATTGGTATCCAATTCATATATGGTTATTTTTTTTTTACTTCATAATTTAAGACAAAAATAAAAAAAATAAAAAATGTATGAAGTTGGTATCCAACCTATATAAATATTCGAAGAAACGAATCTGACAATGTATAACAATAGAAGAAAATCTGATTTTTGAAATACAAAATAAAAATTTAAGGAGAGAGAAAAATTTGAACCGAAGAAGAAAATCTGATTTTTGAAATACTTTTAATTGATTAGAGTAAAAAAAAGAAAACAAATATTCCTATTTTGTTTTGAATCTCCTAAATTTTTGGCAATTATGAATTATCATTAATGTATTCAAATTAATTACTACAACTAATTCCTTTTTTTACTTTTT